>NW_008707001.1:2033700-2040403 GCF_000327385.1 Lottia gigantea | reverse complement strand
GGTATCGTATTACTAATTGAGTATTGGTGAAGATTTGAATGTTCTTTCAGCTGAATCGAATCGAAACAAAAAAAAACATTTGATTAATGAAATTGGCTCACAAAAGTTTAATCATAGAATTCCACCTGCCAGAAACCATACCTTCAATCAAATTATGAAAATATTTCTCATTTAGATTATCATATGTGTGTAATGCACTGTAAATCACTCTTCAAGTTTTTTTTTGGTTCAATTCATATGGAATAGTTGAATCCATACAAAATAGTGTTTGGTTGTCAGGTCTATTAACCAAAATAACTGGACAGTGAAAGAATGAAAGAAAGAATACTTTCTACCAGCGTGTCCTTGACCAAACCTCTGGGCATTGATATTTCAGGGATTATCCATACCCATTTACATTTGTCTGGACTGGAATGAGGAAATATTACTTATCCAAGGTCACTCGACTTTCACACGTCGACCGAGATTTGAACCCACAACCACCAAAAACCTCTTTAGATTATTTATTGTCATTAATTTGTATTTTTCAGGTGTATTTATTGTGATAAGTATAGTGATTCCTATTGAATATGTAGGTTCGGATTGGAGGGATGTGTGTATGTTATCCGGATTTTGGACTATTGGTGTTTATAGTTTATCCTTACAAGCTTACCTTTTACAAAATTGGAAACTTTTAGCTTTTGTGTCTGGAGCTTTTAATTTACCTCTTCTTGGACTTTATTTGTAAGTATATAATTGGAGAAACCTTTCACAGCAACCAAATATATTTTAGTATCGAAATATATATAACAATTACAAAAAGTAATCCTTTGGTATATGAAAGGAACAAGTTATAGATGAACAACAATTTTTATGGATAGATACTTCTTGAATATTTATTACTTTCAACGTCATCGTCAATGTAATTCATGCCGTGAAAACAATAAGTACAATAAATATTCCAGAATATAAGTTATTTTCTTACATAAAGAATGATATTTTTTAATAAAAAATTAGCCGCTCATCAAATTTTATTACCCAAATGGCGATTAAACCACACTCTTACAAATTTCTGTATTTTCTTTTTTTCAGTTTAATTCCTGAAAGTGCTCGTTGGTTACTCTGTAGTCATCAATATCACGCTGCAGAGGCCTCTGTAAGAGACATGATATCGTGCAATACAAAACCCGTGGCTGAGTTAGTCGCTTTATTAGACAGCGCCCGGGCCAGTGTTTCCAGTAAAATGCATAGGAAAAGATACACTTATATTCATTTATTTCAAACATTAGATTTATTTAAATGGACTTTAGCCTTAGCTTATTCTTGGTAAGTAAAGAGACTTGTGTAGCATCTCTTTTCTTCCTAGGATAGCATCAAGAATGTCTCAGGTCGTGGACTAAAAACCGTGGAGAAATAAACCGTGAAAACTGCAAAATGTTCAAAGCAAACAATGAAAATAATGCAGCTGTCCTGACAATGTTTCCCTCATTACACACTGCGTGATATGAACCGTCATTAGCCCAAAAGAGCGGAAAAAAGTCAAATTAGATATTCGTTGTCATTTCATTTTATTCCACTGACAAAAAGTGCCGAAAAACGATACATGTAATTATGATGATTATCGTTTCACGTCCTACTCGTGTTTTATTTTATTGTATTTTATATTTATTTCAGTTTGATAACATCAACTGTGTATTTTTATTTATATAATAAGATTGGATCTATTACTGGTAATAAATATATTGATAATAGTCTACCCTTTCTCGTCGACATTCCTTTAACTTGGAGTGCTATTGTCGTCAATAAATGGTAAGTTGTGATTTTTTTCGGGGATGGGAATGCCCCCAGACCCTCCCCACCCGTGCACACCTGTAGCTACTGGCCTGAAGCAGTCATGGAACTCTCTCAATTTCAATATTATATTAAGTTCTTATATATCGGGTGCTGTGAAACCGCCTTATCAGTTATGTCGCCCCTACTCGCTACTTCTCCCACCCCCCAATATCACCAACCTTAACAATTGTCGGTACTGACAAAAGATCAAACAATATCTAAATCTATTTTTTGTAATTTTAGTTTAGGGAGAAGATGGTGTACATTTTTATATTCAGTAGCCTCGGGGTTCGCTCTGCTATCTGTAATGATTCTACACATGACGGGTAACTTACAGTCAATTCCTACACTAGTCACTGGATTATGTTTATTTGGTAAACTTGGTGTTACTGCTTCCTTTTCACTTATAGCTGTCATAGCTGTGGAAACTTATCCTACTGTTATAAGGTACGTACTGGAAAAATATACACCTAGACATTATTAGCATATCAAAAGAAGAACAAATGAAAATGCGTCCATCAGGAGAAATCAAGTTGACCTTCCCAATACCCACTTCATAATATTATGGAAAGAAATCGCTAAGAGTGCAAGTCTAAAAATCACCTCCCTTTAAACCATTAAACCATACGGTACCAGAAGAAAAAGGCACATTATCATTCTCTGCGCGTAGTGGTGGGTGTCGCCGCGAAGCAGACCACGCCAACCCTTTTCGAAACATCTATTGCTATTTCAATACAATACAAGATTTACTCTCGATGTTGTCATACTTTGGACGAGATTTTGATTAACGAAATTGTCTTGCTTGTACGACTTTTAATTTTATATAAAACATTCACAATTTGTAATTTGTTGCTTTGATTTGAATTTTGTTTATTGTAGATGTATGGGAACAGCAATTGGGGTTGCGTTTACAGCAGCTGGCTCCATATTATCCAGACAGTTCAAATTCCTGGTAACTATTTTAGTTGAGTTATATCTTATTATGACAACAAGAGTTACGTCCCATCGATCCTAGTTGCATCGTCGTTAAAAATATGGCCCCTTATCCCCCGTTTGGGGGTGAAACTTTATTCATTAGATGTTTTTGTTACTTTCAGGATACCTTCCATTACACCATACCTTTCGTGGTGTTCGGTGGTTTTATCATATCAGTTGGATTTAGTTCCTTAATCTTACCAGAATCCATTGGTCGACCGTTACCTAATATACTGCCCTGTCGACATCGTAAGATACCTTTAACTGAAGGTGTACCGTTATCAAACCCCTGGGACACCCTGTAATCAATATGCACCACCTTGATATGATGATATTTTATACAACGATACAATGTGTTAGTTTTTAATTGGATATTAAATAAAATGGATTAATTACTACAGTATTAGGTACGTACTTATATCGGCATCTTCGCAATGTCAAGGCATTGTGTACTGCGTTTAATACCTTGACTGTCGTTGCTGCTTTTCTGTATCATGGGAATTTGTAAATAAAGCGATTTTGTTGGATTGTACGCTAGCAAATACAGCCAATCACGCGTATTCAGATTATTTACAGTCTTTCTGTTGAGGGTTCTGGTTAGACGCAGTTCGTAATAGCTTGACATTGTGAAGATGGTGTACATGTACTGGGTGAGCCAAAAAAAAATCACAGTTTAAAATTTACAAGGAATTTTTAGTGGATCAAAAATAAAGCTATAATTTGGTGAATAGATGTATAATATATAAATAATTATGAGTTTAATATATTTTGGTCTTATTTTGGACAATTTATGAAAAGTCCTAAAATGAAAAAATTTCTTTGCCACTCGATATATATTATATATCATCATTTATCACTATTATTACTATATAGTGTGTTTGACTAGAATTATTATGTAAACAGTCTGGTCAATATTGTCCTTTCTGATGATTCTCTTACCTTGACAACAAATACATTAGAATAGTCCGAAACTTATAGGTTGGTCGGTAGATGGCAAGTTTATGTCCGCTTATAAAAACTCTCAAGAATGCTATATCATATAAGCTCTTGTAGATTTTCAGGTAGCGCCTTTTATATCCAAAACAACCCTCGACCGCTGGAACCGCCTACTGCATGATATTGCCAATTAAGAAACAGATATATATATATATATATCCAAAACAACCCTCGACCGCTGGAACCGCCTACTGCATGATATTGCCAATTAAGAAACAGATATATATATATATATATATATATATATTATGACATAAAACTCCTTTCCATTTCATTTCTCCCAAGTTAATATTGAATTGCCATTTTTTTTCTATTTCAGAAATTTTCTACCTGAATGTGGATGCTTTTAAACGTTTTATTCGACTTAAACTTTGTGTAAATAGCTTAGTATGTTTGCCTCCGTCCATCGAAAATAAAAGTAATAGGTGTGCTCTTTGAGGTCCGCCCTTGACTAATATATGGAACAAATCAAAATAATCGGTGTTCTCTGTAAGGTCCACACTTGTCTATTATATGAGGACAAATCAAAGTAATCTGTGTTCTCTGTGAGGTCCGCACTTGCCTATTATATGAGGACAAATCAAAGTAATCGGTGTTCGCTGTGAGGTCCGCACTTGTCTATTAAATGAGGACAAATCAAAGTAATCAGTGTGCTCTGTGAGGTCCGCACTTGTCTATTATATGTGGACAAATCAAAGTAATCAGTATGCTCTGTGAGGTCCGCACTTGTCTATTATATGTGGACAAATCAAAGTAATCGATGTTCTCTATGAGTTTCGCCCTTGACTATTATATTGGGACAAATCAGAGTGTGAATGACCTACTTAAAGGGATAAGGTCACGAGCTGTTGTATCTTAGTAGACCGAAACATCTTCCTCTATTCCAGCTTCTGAAGGATATTATGAAAATTGTCGGCCGATAGACTGGATGTTTCGGACCACTATTTCAGTTAGTCCTTTGTGGTGAGATTTGACTTCTTAGACGCATATTTCCAAGATTTTACAGTGAAATATATATGCCAGTCGTTTTGTGGGTTAGACCAGAAGAAAGTTCAAATATTGGACTGAGTTTCCAAAAGTCACACTCGTCGCAATATTTGGTTAAAAAATAACGAATAGTTAAAAATACATTCAGTTAAAAAGCATGTGAGAATGTTTATATTTTCATATCAGCATCTGGTAGCTATTTTGAAAATTGTCGGCTGTCAAATATCTATCAGAGGCTGGAAAAAAGGCAGAAGTTTCGGACTAATTTTCTTATATGCTTGGCCCTGCAGATTATGTTCATTTTAGCATTTTAATCTCACCTGCATGTAAAAGTTCAGTCTGTAGTCAGATGCTTTGTGTAAATGGCTTATTGTTCTGTTGTATATGTGTTGAATAAAAGATACTTTTACAAAATATGTTTTTTTTTTAAGATGGCTCCCCTTATTTTCATTTATAAAAGTGAAAATGCTAAAACTTATATAAATAGAAAGTAGATGTGTTCTAATGATTTGGAAAATACCAGTTTGTCTCACATGTTCATAATTAATTCATAATTAGCTAAATTAGAAGAGAATTATCAGCAGAATTCCAATGAGTGACCGATCAAGAATGGTTAAAAGGTCTTTTTTTGTTTATCCAGACTGTACATACATGAGCATTTATGATTGGTTAAAACTCTTAATTATATGCAATAAGAATATAAAGATATGAATAAGAATACATGATAATTCATTAAAAACACCAATTTGACAAATAGTTTGCTTAATTTGACACTAAAAAGGTAAGGAAACCTATCTTTAAGAGAAGAATATATATAGGCTGACTGGTAAGACATTTGAAATACCCATCTCCATCCTCACATAATTCATTCATCCTACGCTTATCTGAATTGTGAAATATTACATTATGGATGGATGGTTTAATATACCACCATTAGGCTATGTTCGTCAAAGGGTCATTCAAAGGAAATAAAATGGAATTTTAATCCTATTTTCTACAGGTGACTAGGCTTATAAATAATAGCCACATCAAGCTAAGTTAACCCGCACAATGAGCAATGAGGAAATGTTTGCTTGGACACTGGCATTACTCTTCTTTTTAGCAATTTCTGGCGGTGTCCCAGAGTGTCTGAAGATTGTATCTTTTTTTCTAGCACTATTTACACCAACAATATTCTAGAAAGAGTTTATGGTCAAAGAATGAATCAATAATAGCAAGTAAATGTCTAAATTTGCCAAATGCTTCATATTTTCCCTCGTTGCACACTGTAGGCGTTGCCCATCTTCATAGTCCAATTAGGCGCAGAAAAGTAGGACGTAAAAAACTCCATGCATTTCATTTCATTTTAGATGTATGACTTTATCATGCCTGAGACACCCCGACTCCGCATTGTCAAATGAAGATATATGATATTAGATACTGTAGGCTATATCTTATCGTATCAGTCAGTGTTGTGATCAGTCTTAATGATAATAAAAGACTGATATACCCATGTGACCAGTGTGGTCATTCTATCGGATGGTCTCTGAATGCACAATCCCCTGGCAGACTATTGTCGCATGATAGAGTATCACATGTCCAATGCAATAATAATCCATTGTCCACATAGAATCCGGGTCCGTTGCCCTGAAACCTGGTCACCCCTTTTCATGTTGGCCCCTGTTCATGTTGGCCTCTGTTCATGTTCGCCTCTGTACACGTTTGCCCTGAGTTCGATCGCCCATTTTTACGTTCGCCCTGAGTTCGTTCGCCCTATTCAATGTAATATTATATGATCATCTGTATATAGTGATTCACCTTCAACTCCATAAAATACGATTGTATATTTCTCTGTCCCAATTATATGTCACAATGCATGAAACCAAATTTTATCGGGGGGAGAATCAGAATCTCAATCAATGCGATCTAAGCAATTGTTTCTCAAAACTTTATG
>NW_008707001.1:2025501-2033650 GCF_000327385.1 Lottia gigantea | reverse complement strand
CCCCCCCCTTTCCACACACACCCTCACACACCCTGAAAAAGAAGTCTGGCTTTGCCCCTCCCCCTCCCCCTCCCCTCCATCCCGACTTTCAAATTGAAAAAAAATTAAATGTGAAAGAGTAGCCTGTGTGGCCCCTGCTCGGCCCCTTCATCTAATGTTTGTTAGAAACACCACTGGTCCTAGTCCATGACCCAATCAGTTTCAGTGTCCGAGTTTTCGACCCTAGGTAATTGTTAATTAAGAAATTCCAGGTAAATTTTCCGTTAGAGTAGCTATTTGCTCTACTTAATTCTCGTTTGTGAAATCCTGAGTGCCAAAAAGTATTTTTAATTGTAAACATGTCGAATAAACTCGTGATGATATTTACTATTTCGCAATATTGAATAAATAAATAAAATGAAATGGTTACCCAGGTAATCACGTGAAATATTTCTAATGACTGCTCTACTATTATTTTTACTATAGAGACTGGAGAGTCGCGACTATAGTCACGTGAATAGGGCTTGTTTATGAATGGAAACAATCCAGTGTGCAAGATTGCAATATTTCACATTTTCTTGAAGATTTTGGATATGATGGAACGATTTAGTGAATTTTAACTCAAGATCTATTAACAGGTAAAATATGGGTTGGCTTGTCTTGGATCATAATTCGTCAGAGTGGGACAAAAAATCCTGTGACATCGACATCGTTGATATGATAGTGATAGGGGGAGCGGGGACATTTAGAAACATTGAATCTATCAGTGTCAACTGTCAATAAATGAAATTATGAGATAAAAATTGAAGTCGACTTAGTCACAAATACTAAACTATGAAATTATGTTGATGGATGTGTGAATAGGCTGGTATGTAGCTTTTTAGGGGCTGTTACAGGTCTTGACTTTTTTGACCTACTTTTCTATTAATTAAAGGATAAAAAGTAGGGCAAAATGAAACTTGGTTTATTGGCTTATTGATAAGTAGGGCCTTCACTTAAGATTTTACAAGTAATATTTACAATTGTTTTCACTTTAACAGTACATTATTTTTGGCTCATAGGTAGCCCGAAAGTGATATACGAGATGGGATTATATGGGCACATTTAGGGCCAGATTTAAAGGGATACGTCTTGGAATTAACATAAAATTTAAGAATTTTAAACTTGGCGAATAAGAACCAGTAGATATGCGATAAATGATAAATTCAAAAAACTTAATGATTATCTATAAATATCGATTAAATATTGAAAAACGCTTAATATTAAGATTTTCCAATTACCGGTAGGCCTATACAGATTTTACTGGGACTAGGTAGGCTAACTGCTGAATATACTCATATTGACCATTTCGAGAACTTAATTTTGATATTCATTCTGTAACACGTAGTATCACTTTAAAATGTCACTTTTCATGGGATTCTCTCTTACTAGTTTTTAAGAATTTTCACTATAACAAAAGTTAAATTTGGCATAAGTTTTGGTATCTATAGTAAAGCTCAAGGGAGAATGTATTTTTTATACAAATTTAATTAAATTAGATAGCAAGTTAAAAAACTTAAAAAAAGATTAAGGTATTATTCTATTGTAAGGTTAATTTTAGGCTGGTGTTAGGGTGTATTGAGACGAGTCTCAATGAAAGCACTGGCTAGGTCACAGAGAGGCTGGTGAATTTGTCCCCAAGTCATAATTACTGAGAATTTGTAAAATTTTATACTGCGCATGGGTAACCAGAAGTTCAAGCAAAATAGCGAAAATAAAACGCGATTTGTACACATCTTAATATCCACTGCGCTTGATTAAGCAATAAATTGTAATGTGATTTTTATCTGAATAACAAAAGAGAAAGAGGAAGAGAATTTGATATCCTCAATGTCTGTATATAGTTAGAGTTGGGCGATATGAGATTTTTTTTATTTTTGTATCACAATAGAATAGGTTCAAATATCGTGATATAGAAAATTTACGGAAATAAACTCTTTGTAATAACATAAAGTATCTCATTTATTGTTTCTGCTTAGAAGTACGGTACCAACTGGCACATGAGGTCCAAGATGTATTACCTCTCACTTATAGTACAGATTTCTTCTTGTTCAGAACCTTATAATTGTTCAGAATCTTTTAATTGTTCAGAACCTTATATTCTATTAGAACCTTATAATTGTTCAGAGCCTTATAATTGTTCAGAAACGAATTTATAATTGTCCAGAACCTTATAATTGTTCAGAACCTTATAATTGTTCAGAAACGTATTTATAATTGTTCAGAACCTTATAATTGATTAGAACCTTATAATTGTTCAGAACCTTATATTTGATTAGAACCTTATAATTTTCAGAACCTTATAATTGTTCAGAAACGTATTTATAATTGTTCAGAACTTTATAATTGTTCAGAACTTTATAATTGTTCAGAACCTTATAATTGTTCAGAAACGTATTTATAATTGTTCAGAACCTTATAATTGTTCAGAACCTTATATTTGATTAGAACCTTATAATTTTCAGAACCTTATAATTGTTCAGAAACGTATTTATAATTGTTCAGAACTTTATAATTGTTCAGATCTTTATAATTGTTCAGAACCTTATAATTGTTCAGAACCTTATATGTGTTCAGAACCTTGTAATTGTTCAGAACCTTATATGTGTTCAGAACCTTATAATTGTTCAGATCTTTATAATTGTTTAGATCTGTATAATTGTTCAGATCTTTATATTTGTTCAGAACCTTATGATTGTTCAGAACTTTATAATTGTTCAGAACCTTATAATTGTACAGAACCTTATATTTGTTCAGAACCTTATATTTGTTCAGAACCTTATAATTGTTCAGAACCTTATAATTGTTCAGAACCTTATATTTGAAATAATTCCTTTAACAGACCTCTTATAGTCCATATAAGAGATTTGATTTAACCCATTTTTTTTGTATTAAAGATATAGTGAAGAAGAGAAATACAATAAAAATGGCTTCCTTCATCCAGCAACTGAAAGTTTTAATATGGAGGAATATTTTACTGAAGAAGAGAACCAAAAAACAGTTGATACAGGTCAGTGGGATGATTTATATTTTGCGGGTGGTTTAACAAGAAAGAAAAAGAAATAAACTACAAATTTTACAAGGATAACAACTTAGGTTCAATAACACTAATGTTTATACAATAACACTAATGTTTATACAATAACACTAATGTGTTCATTTGTTGATATGTTGTGTATTCATACGCCACGATGAACGTTGTCATTAAGTGTTCGGTGACTAGGTAAATTTCAGTAAATGAATGCAAATTTTTCACAAATGTTCACCGTAGCACATGACAAAAAAATGTATATATTTATTATATAATTACAGGAGGTGTTTTATCCTATATATTTTATTGGAATACTGGCCATGATCAAAGCTTTATCCAAACCATCGACTCAGCCAGCCATTGATGGCTTCCCTGTGAACTCTCTCACACAGTTCAACATGAGTAAAACCATTTTTGTTACGCCAAATACAACAGAGGTTAGAAGTATCATGACAGACGCCTCAAGCATGGCTGGAATACAAACTGAATATTTCACTGATATAGAGACAATGGAATTGGAATATAAACGCGACCCCAAACGTGTCGGGGGAGGATTGATGTTCAGCTATCAGACAGCGAGTGTGATGACGTATGCCATCAGACTGGACTATAAACTCATGTCTGGTAGAGATTTTTTCACTCAGGCTCTTTCATCTTGTAAGTTTATTTTTCTAATCTTTTTTTTCAAACATTGTAATTCTCTGTAATTTTTTGCCCATGTCAGTAATGGAGATCTGAGGGGTTGAAATTTGTAAGCATCTAGTTGTTCGACTAAACATTGTGTTACAGGGCCTATGCATTAAAGATCACTCGACAGTTGGAAATCGGAAAGAGCAGGCCAATGCCAGTGCCCTTGTAAAATTCCTTCATTGAAGAAACGTTTATTTATTTTTTTTAGTTTATTAAGCTAAGCAAGTACTTGCTAATAGATAATAACCAAACATTAACACACTAAAAGTAAAATAAATATATTGCTATCTTCATTAGTCCAAAATTAAGAAGAAAAGAGTATTTATTCTTGAAATATTTAATGTTTTGTAGCTGATTGTAGAAGTGATGCAAATGGAACAAGTTCAGATCGATGTCGTGTCAATAATTTCCTTACATCTGGATTTGTGTGGTTACAGAATCTTGTTGAGACAGCTCTTGTGAAGGTAATTAGCTATCAAGATTATCAATACTTAATTTAAAAATTGAAAGTCTTCAAAGTAGAAGGGAGCCGCGGTGGCTCAGTGAGTTAGGCGCTTGCTCGCTAACCAGAAGGTCGAGATAATACCTTCGGATTTTTCAAACCGGTTTCCCCCTGTCAGTGATGCAGGTTAGAGGGGCTGACATGGAAAAAGCGTCTAGTCGTTCAGATGGCACAATAAACCGAGGCCCCGTGTGCTACAGGCTGTGCACGTTAAAGATCCCTCGACGGTTGAAAATCGAAATAGAGCAGGCTGATGCTGCTGTCCTGGCAAAATTTCCCTCATTGCACCCTGCATGGCGTTGCCCGTCTTCATTAGCCCACATGGTGCAGAAAAGTAGGACGTAAAACTCCATTCATTTCATTTCATTTCACAGTAGAAGAAAAACTAGATTTGTAAATATAAGCCAAGCTCAATACTAAATCCAATTCTGTAAAGATTCACCATTCTGATTTCTTTTTCGAAGTCCACGAAAATTTGACCTGGACGTTTAAAATTTGCTATGAGTATCTGATTTAAAGACTGAAGAATATTTAGATGATTATAGCCCACTGAGTGATCATACTAATCATCATTGGTCCAATGAGCGGCTGAATGAGGTAAGTTGAATCAGTAACGAATTTTTTTGCCTTTTTCAGAATAATCTAAGTTCCAGTCTAGAGTTACCAGACGTCAACGTTCAGTTGATGCCAAAAGGACCCTACACATCAGATATTTCTTATCTTCAAACTATTTCTGCTATTTATTTTGTCTTTGCTTACGGTTTTTTCGTGAATTTTTTAACCACAAACATCGTAGCTGAAAAAGAAAAGAAAATTCGAGTTGGGATGAAAATGATGGGACTTCGTGATGCTGCGTTTTGGTATATATATTATTGAATACCTATATTCACCATTGATTTTATTGCATTTAAGTAATGCACTTGTGTTTTTAACGTTTCTTACCGTTCCCTTTAATGGCCTGGTGCTCCAGGAGTCCCAGCCCTTTTCCACCTAACTATTCATAGAAATGCATCCAGGAGTAATGTAACGTTTTTGATTTCAATATTTGTAATTTGATGGATTATGTTTTTCAGGTTATCATGGGGTATTGTGTATGCTGCTATAATCTTGTTAGTTACGTTGATAGTGGTGGTGATAGCCTACGCAGCAGACTTCTTTCAAAACAGCAACATCTTCATCTTTTTCCTAATCCTGTATTTATATGGATTATCCATTATCAATTTATCGTTCATGATATCTCCATTTTTCAATAAAGCTAAAACTGCTGGCTTCATCGCCAGTTTCTTCACTCTGATCGCCAGTATGTTGTATTTTGTCGTCAGTGAAACAAGAACAATAACTCCTGATGGTTATTCCTATTCTATCAGCCCTGCAGGAAGATATGCTTTATGTTTGTTGTCACCCGTCGCCCTGAGTTTGGCTGTGGATCAGGTAATTATGGATCATCACAATTGAGAAAGACACGAAAGGAAACACATGCCATGGAGAAAGATTAGGCCAGCCAATCCTGACAAAATTGTCCTTATTTTAGACTGCTCGTCATCAACCATCTTAAATAACCGTCAGACGCAGAATAGTAGGACATTAAGTATCATTTTATTACGCACCCTTTTCACTCTCATATTAACAGGGATGATTTTGTCATTTCAGGGATTTTTTCTCTCTGTAGCTAAAGGTGGGATGACCTTTGACACAATAAATTTAGGGGATTTCCCCCTCTCTGGGCCTATTATAATGTTAGCTGTTGATGCAGTGTTATATGGACTGTTGGCGTTTTATTTAGATAGAGTCATACCAGGTAGGTAAACTATTTTACAAGGATAAGAACAGGTTCACAAAAATCCCGTATTCCAGCTAGTCTTTTGCTAAACCTCAGGACATCAGCAATAGACTGCTTTTTTTATTTTTGCAGAGTAGGTCATTAGTTGGAACTTGGAGGCACATCCATCGCTCCTGGCCACATATTCTCAAAACGATCTTAGCGCTAGGATGTCCTACAGTCAATGTTAGAAGATAAGAACCTAGGATGTCCTACAGTCAATGTTAGAAGATAAGAACCTAGGACATCCTAGTGCGAAGATCGTTTCGAGAATACGTGGCCTGGTATGTAGATCTTATCTCAACTGATGCATTAGAATAGACTGTAGACAAGAGTTGTCCTGTTAGTCAAGGCCTAGTTTGCTATTCGTGTGTCCAGTTTCCAATAATCTTCAGATCGTTTGTCGATTATGAACATGTATGATCAGTTGATCATTTAATTTGAACCTATTATAGTGTTGTACTGTTATAACCTCTAGAACACTTCTTAACTGCATCTGTTGCAGAAAACAGAAAAGTGAATATGTGGTGCATTGGGTTCGAATCTACCTCAAGGCAAAAATTTTCTTTCAAAGCCTTTCATGCTTTTTAAAATGTTTTTATTCACCAGGAGAATATGGTGTACGATATAAACCTTGGTATTTTTTACTACCGTCATTTTGGTGTGGCGATAACCGGAAATCAGGGGAGCTAACTTCGTTAATAGATAATAAACATGTTAATATCAACGAGGAGGATAAGGACGGAGATATTGAAATGGTGTCAACTGATTTAGAGAATAAAGCAGCCTTAAGGTAAGCTGAGCAACATTATTTTAGGGCACCTAGCACAGGTTCCTTATTCTTTAGATATTTTCTTAGAGGCAATTCAAATTTCAGTTGGAACAATATACTGAGGCCCCTGTGTGCTCAAGGTGGTTAGCATTTTTCAATGGTTGAAAATCAAAAATAACTAACCTAATTCCCCCATGTAAAACCTGACAAAGAAAAACAGGCAGATATCTTGCGCATCAAACATACATGGGTATATGACATTGTTTATGGTGTTTCCCATCTTCATTAGCCCACATGGTGCAGAAAAGTAGGATGTAATACTCCATTCATCTCATTTCACTTTATGGTGTTTAATTTCAGGATTTTCAACATTCGCAAGACATTTGAAAATTCTGATAAAGAAGATGTACATGCTGTCGATGGCATTTCACTGGATATATACCAAGGGCAGATAACTGGTTTATTGGGTCATAATGGAGCAGGAAAGACAACTCTGATTAATATGTTATGTGGTTTGACTCCTCCTTCTCAAGGCTCAGCTATCATCAATAATTTGGTAAGAATCACCAAAATCGTAGCTCAATCCAAGTTAAAAAGGCAAAGAGTGTTTATATATGATTGATAAAAGAGACACTTTTAAATTTTGGTTCTTGTTTCTGTCTCCATTACTCTATAGACTGGTACACAAACAGATAACTGACAAACAGCTATTGGAACTGTAATCTAGAAATCAGTGTCAGATTGCCGTCTCTCTCATGGTGTCTCTCTCATGGTGTCTCTCTCATGGTGTCTCTCTCATGGTGTCTCTCTCATGGTGTCTCTCTCATGGCGTCTCTCTCATGGCGTCTCTCTCATGGCGTCTCTCTCATGGCGTCTCTCTCATGGTGTCTCTCTCATGGTGTCTCTCTCATGGTGTCTCTCTCATGGTGTCTCTCTCATGGTGTCTCTCTCATGGTGTCTCTCTCATGGTGTCTCTCTCATGGCGTCTCTCTCATGGCGTCTCTCTCATGGCGTCTCTCTCATGGCGTCTCTCTCATGGCTTTTCTCATGGCGTCTCTCTCATGGCGTCTCTTTCATGGCGTCTCTCTCATGGTGTCTCTCTCATGGTGTCTCTCTCATGGTGTCTCTCTTATGGTGTCTCTCTCATGGCGTCTCTCTCATGGTGTCTCTCTCATGGTGTCTCTCTTATGGTGTCTCTTTCATGGCGTCTCTCTCATGGTGTCTCTCTCATGGCGTCTCTCTCATGGCGTCTCTCTCATGGCGTCTCTCTCATGGTGTCTCTCTTCTGGCGTCTCTCTCAGGCTGCTAATTACAGTC
>NW_008707001.1:2018356-2025451 GCF_000327385.1 Lottia gigantea | reverse complement strand
CTGCTTTCACTGTCTGTCACAGAAACAACCACATTTTACAAGGATGGCAAGTTCACAAGAATCATGTCTATCAACTGATAACTGGCAAAAATTCTTGATATTACACATAACACAAAGATATCTTTTGTTTACCTTCAGGATATAACTAATAATAATGATTTAGAAAAGATACGAGCTACAGCTGGTATTTGTCCACAACATAATATATTATATGATGATCTATCCTGTCGAGAACATCTTCAGGTTTTCGCTGGTATTAAAGGTGTGCAACCTAATCTCGTAAAAAGTGAGGTAAGCGAAAATTTCAATGTATTATTTTATTCTTATTGTGAATTTTATTTGTGATTTTAAAATGATTATAAGATTTATGGATAGCAAGCAAGCTCACTGAACAGTTTGGAAAGGAAATGGTGAAAATATTCCAATATTACATAGACTCCTGACATGTACCTGACTTTAAAGAGCTCCTCTTCCTCATCTGTCAATAGAATAGATCTGGATCATCAACACTGCAAGAAACGCCTGCCTGATGACCGTTTTTTTTTTGTTTATTAATGATGATATTGTTAATTGTTGAAACACGGTGTACCATCAAATTGTACTCTGTGATCTCTACGCCTATGATATTTTGAATTTCTCATATTTATGATAATTATGTTAATATGTAGATTGAGAGATCGTTAAAAGAAGTAGGATTGACGGATCAGGCTGAAGTCTACTCGAAAGATTTAAGTGGGGGACAGAAACGGAAATTATCAGTAGCCATTGCTCTTATTGGTGATCCCAAGGTAGGTGAACACAATCTAATCAAAGATAAATTTCGATTTTGTTTCTTTTTTCTGCTATTTTTTCAGCTCCATTGTAATCTTACAAGTTTTTAACACTGTCTCATTTCTTATGATATAATTTTCAACCAATCAGAGCATAACATGTATGACTCGTTTCTTGATAACGACACAGGATTGTGGGATAGCAAAACCTAAAGACGCTGTCATATTGCTTTACTAAGGTCTTTGCTATCCGACAATTTGTCATAATCAAGAAATGGATCCTTCAATGTCAAATTTAAATTAGAGTGAAATATTTGTTATTTATTTTTAGATTATTATACTAGATGAACCGACGGCTGGAATGGATCCCTACTCTAGAAGACAACTCTGGTCCTTGTTAAAGAACAGTAAAGAAGGAAAGGTTATCTTGTTGACCACACATTTCATGGATGAAGCTGACATTTTGGCTGGTAAAAATCTTTCAATCTTCAAAAATATCAAAATAAGATTATTAGTAATATGAACTTTTCCTGAGAGAGTTGATGATGATTGTCTTCTGCTATGATCTTTCTGTATAGCTGAATTTAACAACCAAGTATCTCGAGTATCATGTCTACCAGCTGGTTGTTGGCCAAACCTGCAGGCATTGATAAACTGTAGATAGAGCAGGCCATGTATTCTCAAAATGATCTTAGCGCTAGGACATCCTAGAATCAATTTTAGATGATAAGAACCTAGGACATCCTAGAGCTAATATCGTTACGTGGCCTGGAGTATAAAAAAAATAGATTAATAGATCCCTTTACAAAAGGAAACATTATTCTAAAACTGATGCAAACACTAAAGAAATTACGCAATGAATTTGACTAAAAACTTTGTATTTTAAACAGATAGAAAAGCTATAATCAGTAAAGGACAGTTGAGATGTTGTGGGTCCTCTCTATTTTTGAAGAGTAAATTTGGTATCGGATATCATCTCAAGTAAGTAAATTTTCTCAATAAGTATTGTTCTGTCCTTCCCTATGCAACAGAATATGCGATTTGGTTTGTGTTTGGTCGTCTGGTTCAATGAAAAATCACAGAGAAACTTATCCCTGGAAATGTTTGAGGCCACGTTCATGAAATATTACCTTAAAGGGACATTCCCCTTTTTTCAACCGACAGAAAAAACGGAATGTCCCTTTAAGATGAACAAGCTAATTGAATCGTAATAGATCAAAAATGATTTTTAATTTGGTTTTAGATGGCTTCATACTACATAACAAACATAAATGGATTGATTTAACAGACAATAGCACATATAATATCATCAGATATACTTTGTATTGATTTTGTTTTAATTTCAGTATGGTAGTAGAACCCGAGGTGTGTAAAGTTAATGAAATAACTGAGATATTAAAACAAAATGTTGACGGTGTAGAATTACAGAGATCACATGGTAAAGAATTGTCCTATACTGTACCAATGACTGAGATTGATAAATTTTCAGGTAAGCAAGCATTTTATCAAGATCGCCACAAAATTTCTAAAATATAATCCCTTCCAGGCTTTTAAAAAGAAGTGATAGGAACTCTGAGATAGCAAGAGGTAAGCCATAACACTTTCTATATTACTGTCAAAATGTATAATAGTTTAAATGTAATTGCAGTCATTCAAATTATCAAGTTTTGACAGTTAGATTATAGCCAAATCATCATCTCTACTCATGTTATATGCAACAAGAACACAAGGGGTACATTGTCCCTCCTTATCCCTCTGTAGCCACGGCCCATTAGAATGTGCTATTTGTAGATCCCTCCGATCAATAGAGGGGCTAGCCTAGTGTCTTATGAATCCCTGGACAAAATTGAGCAACCATGAAAACTTATTATTTCACAGCATTTTTAAAAATTATTTCCCTACAGGTATGTTTAATGCCCTGGAAACGTCGAACGGTACAGGTAAAACTACGGCTGATAAACTAGGAATACGAAGTTATGGTGTTTCTATGACTTCTTTGGAGGAAGTTTTCTTAAAATTAGGTAACTATAGAAATCTGCAATCCGCTCAATATGTAGATCTGGATAATTAGTCTTCTTCATGATTGGACAACAATAGTTTGCGATATCAGCATCCGCTGGAAGCAAACGTTAACTTGTCATCTACCAACCATTGGACAACATTCTTCTTTAATTTAGTTGTCAATTTTGACACAAAATGGTCAAAAGTGGTCACAAGTAATGTAAACCAATCAAAAAAGGCGGTGGAAGCAGCTGCCTTCTCCAATTTGAATTATGCCTTTTGAACCTTATAATTCTCAACTTCAGTGACCAATAACCCCTGCCTCCTCCATAACTAATTTACAGCCCCAATTTTGTGTTTTTCAACCCCCTAAGTTTTTTTGTTTTAAAGGCAGTATTGAAGAAAGTGATGTAAAAGACGTAAAAAAGAAGAATTTGGCAGCCTTGGCTGAAACCTCAGTTGTTATTTCTACTGACGCTGAAGACTTGACGTCTAAATCACCATTAAATCTGAATAAAGGAAAAGATTTACGTTCTCAGAGAATGAAGGCTTTATTATGGGTAAGATTTGATCTCAGCATTGTTTTGAGCCAATAAAATGATAAATCTTTTTACATCTCTGTACTGTATTGTACAAACAAAAATGCACAATGCCATACAGTGTTTGATGGGGGAATATAGTGAAAAAGTTTCATTGAACCACTCATTGTCGTATAAACTACAATTCCTTATTGATGAGTACATGGGAATGTGGTTAACTTTATCCAAATAGCTTTGTATGAGTGAATTTTATCAAGCAAAAGAATCTTTTTCATCCGTGAGGGATTGTCTTTACTCGTGTATCATTCACTCTATTCTGCACTTTCTTCTAGCACAATAAAGAAGCCTATTTAATGGCCATTTTGAAAATTATGTGACATCTAGACAATTTATTACACAATATATATTTGGGGTTTATCTGCTTGAGTGAAATACTGTAGAAATATGTATTCCATTTCATCTTGTTTATTGTAGTTGAGGTTTTTGATAGCCATAAGAAACCGAGTTGGGTTCGTGTTTCAAATGATTATACCTATAGTCTTGGTGGTCACAAGTGTTGTTTTGTACAAAGTCAACTTAAAAACTGTTTCTGATGAACCAGAATCGTTTCCAATAAAACCGGTGTACGCTCAGTCTCCATTTATGCCATCAAATAATCCGAAATTTCTGATTATAGACACTATCAGTAAGTATGATTTATAAACCAATATTTACAGAATCACTAATTGTTCTTCCATATACCAAACCATACCTGATATCATTATGACCCAAAAAACACCCAAAAATAAAACAGTAGGGACAGTGGCACCATTTATTTTAGTTTCAGAAACGGGATTTTTTAGCTAAGCCAATCAGTAAAAGTTTTCACAGCCTATCGTCGCAATTTGAACCTTCATATCAATGTGTGTTCAGAATTATCTGCGTTTAAAAGTTCGAAAGGCGAGTTGACACTGCCATCAAAATATACTTTATCACAAAAGGCCCTTCGCGATTAGTGACGTCATCAAACACTTAGTTTTAGTGGAATTGCAGAAATCACAGACATCTGATTGAAAATTGGACGTTTGTAAATCAATACTATCAGCGTCCAAGATAGACATAGCAAATTTAGAAAACCTCTTTACAATGGTGGTCGTGGACCCCTCTTCTTTTCTAGACTGAAATGTTTTTATCCGTGAAACTAAATGAACCATAATGTTGTTTTAAAAGTTATCCAGATATGCTTGAAATAATTTTGTATAAATTTTTTAAATGTTTAATTTGTCAAGTCATTGTTTATATTCTAGATTCTAGCAATACCCAAAGTTTAGTGAATAATTTTCAAACCTCAGTCTATGTTGATGAAATCAGTAATTCTTCTACCAACTTGATGTCAATAGCACCACATTGGATTGGTATCAACATTTTAGATTATGTACCATCTACTGTAAGTTTTATTATAAGGGAGAGGGGGTTTGGGGGGGTTATATTTAGGGGTAAGGAGTGGGAAATAGTAGGGGGCAGAGGGGAGTATGTTGACAAATTCAATAATTCCTTTACCAACCTGATGTCCATAGCACCACATTGGATTGGTATCAACATTTTAGATTACGTACCATCTGCTGTAAGTTTTGTAACAATGGAGAGAGGAGTGGGGTGGGGTGGGGTGGGGTGTTTTGGAGAAGGAAATGGTAGGGAGTAGGGCAGGGGTCAATTTAGATTGAAAAATTGGATAAGCACTCCCATCACAACAAATTTCAGTTTTGGTTAATCAAGTTAAATTTTGATTTGCATTTCATAAAAGTTTGTTAGCAATTCAAAATGTTCCAGTGATCTTGCCTGTTGCGGCAGTGCTGCTATGCCAGTGTGGAACTATTCCCTATATCTCTTTGAAATTTTGTATGATTGTTTTTTATTTACAGAATTTAAGTTATACATGTTTATACAACGATACAGCTCTATATTCCCTGCCTGTTATAATCAATATGATGTCTAACACCCTGCTGGGTACACCTAATGGTATACAAGTCGTTAACTTACCTTGGCCTAGATTAGATAACAAGCCGCCCTATGATGGTAATACATTTTCAACTATACTCATATTGGGCTTGGCCTTCAATATCCTACTGGCTGGTTTTGCTTCAAACGTTGTAATGGATAAACAGGTAAATATGTTTTCATTTGTGTTACTTTCTTTCATTTGAATTAAAGTGACAGATGTGCCATTTTTATACGCCCACGTTAACATATAAACCTTTTACCCTCGTAAAATTTGTCTGATAGTGAGATATTATATTGGATCTGTTCAAGATCTTAGTAAAAACTTTTACTGCACACCAATACTCAACATTTACTCTGTGTACAAGGCTGATATATTTAGACTATGTCTTATTTATTTTCAGTTTAAAACAAGAAGCCAGTTACGTGTATCTGGTATAACATTTGATATGTATTGGGGCACGACATTTTTATTTGATATTGCTGTTTTCTCTATACCAGCTATTATTTGTATTATATTTTTCCTGGCCATGCAGGTAAGCCAACTTCTGGTGTTATTTGTTTATCGTTAGGGATAGGTCAGTGGTTGATTTGGGTCTCGAATATACTTAAATTATCTTCAGAAGTACTAGATATGTTTGAAAATCGCATAATTCCTTCAAATATACCTCAAACTTATTGCACTATTTCTATAATTATACGGGTATGTCTTTTTTATATATGATATTCACAAGAAAAGATAAGTTGTTATCGATATTTTTTGTTTATTTCCAGATACCATCTCTGACGCCTGCTGGTGCTATCGTGGCATTGATACTACTATTTATATTTTTTATACCTGCTAATTTGATGCTGTCATATTGTTTTTCCTTTGCCTTTACTCAATATGAATCTTGTATTGCTGTTTTACCCACTGTCTTTATTTTGGTAAGTTACATATTTAGCTTTCTTGACTTATTGTGGCTCTTGTAAGTTGTATCACAATATGTATCGTATTGTAGCCTTGTGTCACAATATGTATTGTATTGTAGCCCTTGTATAACAATATGTATCTCTAGTTGTCCTTGTATCACAAAATGTATTATATTGTAATCTTGTATCACAATCTGTAGCTTTGTATTACAATATATATAGTATTGTAGCCCTTGTATCACAAAATGTTTTTTGTATAACACAATGTATTGTTGTTATTGTTGTTGTTATTGTTGTTGTTATTTCAGACTGGTATGTTACCGTATGTAGCAGTGTCTACAGTTGATATGGTAACACAAGGTAGTGCCGGTATTATTATACATTATATATTCTGCATTATTGATCCACCGTATGTGATATTTGGAGGTTTATATTTTATTGACAGGGTGAGTAGGTATAATCTAATTAAAATTACATTACAATTTTTGGATCTTGATAAAATAAGGAATTGTGGGATATCAAAACCTTGAATTTTCCCACCTCCACCATTTTGAATTTTTTCAACACAGAGAACGTGTTTTTAACTCTGTTCCAAATTGTTTTATTGAACGATCTGTTGATTCTTTGAATCCTGAAGTTCAGAAACTCACCAATTGATCAGTTTTTAAGGAGCAACTTTCTAGTTTCAAAGGAAATAAATCATCGTTGAATTTTGAAATTTTGGTTGTTTATCTTATTGTAGGTTACCAGACTGGCGTCGTATCGTGGCCTGGTGGATGAAATTGTTTTTGGAGATTATTTTGATGGTGATGGCCATATTATATTTCCTATTCTTGTGGTAAGTATTAAAATTATATATCTTTGTATCTGTACACTTTTGGAACTGATTTTGATGT
>NW_008707001.1:2016153-2018236 GCF_000327385.1 Lottia gigantea | reverse complement strand
TTATTGGGTTATATTACCTAGTAAAAGTGTTAGATATTAAGAGTAACGGAGGTAATATCAGTGATATTTGTAAACGAGGAGATGTAAATAAGGTCGTACCAGAAGATAATAGTGATGTTGTTGAAGATGAAGATGAGGATGTGAAAGCTGAACGAGAAAAAGTGGCTCAGTTAGATTCACGTCCTAATAGAACAGATGTATGTACACACCAGGGCTTTTTAATATTTTTTTTTAATTATTTATGCCAGTTGAATAATTGGGCATAACCTTTGTAAATTTTAAATTTGCCAGTTACAAAATTTGCAGGGGCTTAATCTTTCGGTGGACATTGGAGAAACTTCTTAAGGGAAGGAGTGGAAGGGCCTCATGTAGTAGACACTTTGTTGCAGTCTAGTGTCTCACACTTGGTAAGCAGCTTTCGAAATTTTTTATTTGAAATTTTTAACTTGTTGTCCATATTAATTATTTTCATTACTGTTAAAAAAATGTCCCTCATTGCACACAGCAAGTCACTTCTCATTGATTCAATGCAACATTGTATATTTTTATTTTTAGGCTGTAGCGTATGTTAGTAATTTACGTAAAGAATTTAAGAAACGTGGGAAATCAGAGTTCAAGATGAGCCAATGTAAATCAGTAAGAAAAGATGATGAAATTAAAATAGCGGTGAGGAACGCTACTCTATCAGTACTACCTGGAGAGGTGTTCGGTTTACTCGGACCCAACGGAGCAGGAAAGACAACTCTTATGAATATGATTATTGCTGAAGTTGGGGCTACCAGAGGCAAGGTGAGGATTTCAAAAACTATCTGTCCTGATGAGGATTATGTATCTGAAACATGTGCTGTCAAACTCTAGTCAATGAGATGTTTTGTTTGGTATATATTTTAGCTCTGTGTCTCCAGATGATTGCAACAAACAAAATGTTTTCTCTGGTGTTCAGAATATAAATATCTTTAACCTTCTTCTATCTCCATAAAACTGCTCTGCTCTCTCTAGTTTGATACAATAGTTTCGTATTCTGCAAATTTTCCAATTTGTTTGACACAAAAGTTTGTGTGTTTAAATTTCAGGTGATTTTGAATGGTCACAATATTAACTCGAATATATCAGAGGCTTTCCAAGGCCTGGGTTATTGTCCTCAACATGACGCATTGTGGCAGACTATCACCCTCCGTGAACATCTAGAATTATACGCAGCTATTAAAGGAGTTCCGAAAGATAAAATAAGTCCACTTATAGACTTGTAAGTATACTGTCAGATTGTAGCTTGCTTAGTCTTACGTATTTTCCCCCATAATAGACCTTTTTCAGGCCTTTCTTTTGAGACACTGAGAGCAAGGCTCATAACGCAAATCATCCATTGATTAGATGGCAACGTTATATGAATGAATAGCCTAAAGCCTATGTGACGTCACTGAACACTGATAAACAGCACGAAAATGGCGAAAAAATGGGCTTAAAAACTGTCCTTTCTCAGAAAGGTAAAATTCATCTGAAAGTATCATTATATGGCTTAATCAACTCTGATTTTAATGATGTAAAATATGATTAGTTTTGAGTTAGTGGGATTGGAGAAGCAGGCTTTAAAGACGTCAAGTTGGCGAATTTACTGAATTGACACGATGTTACCTTTGTATTTCATGTTATGAGCCTCGTTCTGAATTCAATATGGCCGACACGTGAATAAGTTCTATTTCCTTTTCAGTTATGTTGATAATTTGAAAGTGGGAGAACATGCTAAAAAACATTCGAAGAAACTATCAGGTGGAACCAAAAGAAAGGTATGTTCATCTATAATTTGTCTGTTTTTCTGAAAAAATTGTATCCATTAGCGTTGATCTCTCGAAATGGATTTTAATTATTGATAAGTTATTTTTGATCTCTTGATAAAATTAAAAAAGACTGGTTCTGAAAACCATTTTTATTTTGTCGTTGTCGTATATTCAAAAAGACTGAAGAACTGATATTTGCTCTGTTTCTTCAATGAAGTTGTTGGTCATTGCTAAATCTAAGAAATTTATTTATTATTTTAGCTTAGTTAAGTTCTTGCAGAAAGTGATTGTATTTGATATGTCTAAGA
>NW_008707001.1:1810373-2015412 GCF_000327385.1 Lottia gigantea | reverse complement strand
CTGGTTCGCTACCCTGAGGGTCCAGTGATCAAATCTTTTGAGAATTTTCTTTTGCTTGGGGATGGCAGCGGCTCAATAAGTGAGACACTTGCTCGCTATCCGAAGAGTCCAGAGTCCAGGGTTTAATTCCAGCATTAGATATGTTTCTTCAGGTTATTCAACCCAGTTTCCTCCTGTCAGTGATGCATGTAGGAAGGGTTAACATGGAAACAAACGTCTTTTAGTTCAGATTGGACAATAAACTGAGGCTCTGTGTGCTACAGACTGTACATATTATTTTAAAGATTCCGTGCACAGTTGAAAATTGAAAGATGAATTGTATTCATAAATTTATATATTAATTTGACATTAATCAAATATTCTCACAGTTAAAATAGTGCTCATTACATCAATTGTAGAGTAATATAAAAATACCACTGTTAAAATAGTGCTCGATACATCAATTGTAGAGTGATATAAAAATACCACTGTTAAAATAGTGCTCGATACATCAATTGTAGAGTGATATATAAATACCATTGTTAAAATAGTGTTCAATACATCAATTGTAGAGTGATATAGAAATATCACTGTTAAAATAGTACTCAATACATCAATTGTAGAGTGATATAAAAATACCACTGTTAAAATAGTGCTCGATACATCAATTGTAGAGTGATATATAAATACCATTGTTAAAATAGTGTTCAATACATCAATTGTAGAGCGATATAGAAATACCACTGTTAAAATAGTGCTCAATACATCAATTGTAGAGTGATATAGAAATACCACTGTTAAAATAGTACTCAATACATCAATTGTAGAGTGATATAGAAATACTACTGTTAAAATAGTGTTCAATACATCAATTGTAGAGTGATATAGAAATACCACTGTTAAAATAGTGTTCAATACATCAATTGTAGAGCGATATAGAAATACCACTGTTAAAATAGTACTCAATACATCAATTGTAGAGTGATATAGAAATACCACTGTTAAAATAGTGCTCATTACATCAATTGTAGAACGATATAGAAATACCACTGTTAAAATAGTACTCAATACATCAATTGTAGAGTGATATAGAAATACCACTGTTAAAATAGTACTCAGTATATCAATTATAGAGTGATATAGAAATACCACTGTTAAAATAGTGTTCAATACATCAATTGTAGAACGATATAGAAATACCATTGTTAAAATAGTGTTCAATACATCAATTGTAGAGCTATATAGAAATACCATTGTTAAAATAGTGTTCAATACATCAATTGTAGAGCTATATAGAAATACCACTGTTAAAATAGTGTTCAATACATCAATTTTAGAGAGATATAGAAATATCACTGTTAAAATAGTGCTCAATACATCAGTTGTAGAATGATATAGAAATACCACTGTTAAAATAGTACTCAATACATCAATTGTAGAGTGATATAGAAATACCACTGTTAAAATAGTACTCAATATATCAATTATAGAGTGATATAGAAATACCACTGTTAAAATAGTGTTCAATACATCAATTTTAGAGAGATATAGAAATATCACTGTTAAAATAGTGCTCAATACATCAGTTGTAGAATGATATAGAAATACCATTGTTAAAATAGTGTTCAATACATCAATTGTAGAACGATATATGCGATCTTCAGACAACTGATCTATATAAGTCAGTCTGTGTCCCTACTGAAGTTAGACAAGTAGAACTTATTCCCATGTTACATCCTCCTTACTCTCATTCACACTTCGAGACAAGTTCGGAATGCCTGTTTAAATTTTGATAATTTTTATTTAAAGGTGTCTGGGACCAAGTCAACATTTAAAAGATAAATTTGGAAGTGGTTACCTATTAGAAGTTAAAATACATTCACAAGTAAACGACATAGAAAGCAAGATGGAGGAATTCGAAGCTCATATCAAAACTTGTTTTCCGAACGCTGAATCTGCTGAAAAGTTTGGTGATCGTGGAGTGTTTAAAGTACCGAAGGCTGACGTGAAATCTCTCGCTGAAGCATTTTCATTTCTTGAAAAAGGTAACGTTTTTTTTCATTAACTAGGAAAAATGAAAAATATATTAAATGACAAGTATTAATGCCCCCGTTCCCAACCTGGGATGTTTTCACTCCCTGGGGGTGTGGGACTACGGTGTCAGGGGTGTGGCCAGCTGGTGTAGGAGAGGAATTTATTTTGAATTGAGAGAACACCTCACATCATCACATGCTGAAAATGTGGATGAAACAAACTTTTGGGGGTGTGAAAGCTGATTGCTCAAGGGGTGTGAAGGCTGAAATAGATTGGGTTTTATGTGTATCAGGGACACTGCTGGCATCAATTTGCACCATTCCAATTTTCAGTCAGATGTCAGTGGTTCCTGCAATTCCACTTAAACTAAGTGTTTGATGACATCAATAATTGAAAAATATGCTTTATCACATAAGGCCCTTTGCTTGGATTGTGCCATGGCTTTGATCAAGTTTTACGTTAATTTTCAGCCAAACAAACACGAGATGTAGAAGAGTATAGTTTTAGCCAGTCATCTCTAGAACAAGTATTTTTAGAATTCGCTAAGAAACAAAAAGACGAGGAAGAAGAAAAGAAAGACAAAAAGAAATTAGAACGACAGAAGAGTGGAAAATTAAGCGTGCATTTGTAAAACTTATTGCCTTATAGCACCCAGTGATTGATTTTGTCAACTCAGCATTCCTTTTGAAGAGCTTACACAGTTAATATTGAATTGAAAGGCATAATAGTAGAATATTACAGGCCTTTTCAACTAAGAATTCTTTTTGGAGTTGAAATAGTTCATAATGAAACGATAGATCGAAGAGTTTGTTTTTTGTTGTAGATTTGTAAAAAAAAAAATCCCTTTTGCCTTATTGCCCTTTCCTCTCATACCTCATCAAACCTCTCCCCATCATTCTTGTGTTCTTTTGCTCCAGTCTCTTCCGATTTATTTTGTATTTATTTGACTTTGATGACTCTGGATCTCCTTTGAAGAGTCCAAATAGCTTATAACGAAAGAAGAGGTAGGAAAGCAATACTTTATAGTTGGCCATGTAAAAATGGTCCTATTTTATGTTCTTTTGCCCAATTTTCTTGCACCTGATGCCACTCTGATTTTTATCCTTTTTAGAAAGCCTAGTGACTGGGTCCACATAGCCAATAGTGATATTTTTGTTCTTACCAACCTAAATGCATTTATTTAGAACAAAGCTATGTTGTATTTCAATTGTTTTATAAGATGTGTCGCTTTCTTATCTTTTCCTTTCAATACCATGATGTTAATCCACCTAAAGAACTAGGGGGCCACTCAATTGGTGAGTTATGCACGTTTGGTCTTCATGAAATAACCAGACATTCGATAAAACAAGTTGGAACAGGGTTCCAGAAAAATAGTAGGTGCAGAAAGAACTTTAAATAGTGGAGAAAGATATAGATAGGACAATTTTAAATGGTGACTTATCCACTTCTGTACCGTTCGATTGAGGCTAGAATTGGAAGAGATGGAACATGTTCAAAACTCTTCAATAGAGCGCCACCTAGGTTTTACAGTTTTTTTATTTCTTTTATATTAGTTATTGATATATTCATTGTTATATTTTCTACCAAACTAACCTGTGTTCTATTACTTTCACGTGTCATTATGTATTTCGTTATGTTTTTGTTTTCTGATGTTAAATATGGGTTGCCATTGTTTATCAATTGTATATTTTGGTGAATCACTGTCTCATTCAACCCAGCTGTAGGGAATGATCAATGCCAACCCTACAGATATTGGCAAGCTGGTAGAAATGATCCTCGTGAACCTGAGTTGTTATATCCTCAGTAGAATTGAATGTATGACTTGTATCATGTTCTTGTATAATAAAAGATGTAAGAAGACACTTTTTAAGAGTGATTTCCCCTGATGAAGTCGTTTGAACTACGACAAAAGCTTGTAGAATAAAATAGTCACTATTAAAGATGGGTTTCCTTATTTGTTAGTGTCAAATTAAGCAAACTATTTGATTAATTGGCGTTTCTAATGAATTATCATGTATTCTTAATCATATCATTATGTTCTTATTGCATATAATAAAGAGTTTTAACCAATCATAAATGTCCATGTATGTACAGTCTGGATAAACAAAACAACTTTTTGACCTATGCTTCATCTGTCACTCATTGGAATTCTGATGGTAATTCACGTCTAATTTAGCTAATTATGAATTAATTAAGGACATGTAAGACAAACTGGTATTTTTCCAAGTCATAAGAACACCTCTACTTTCTATTCATATAAGTATTAGCATTTTCATAAGTGAAAAAAAAATAAGGGAACCAATCTTTAAAAGGTGTCTTCTTACTTCTTATATCTTACTTCTTATATTACTTGTTATATCCTTGTAAAATATAATCCTTTCTTTCTTTCTTTTTATTCTTTAAGTCATGAATTGCATTTTGTTATTGTTTGTATAAAGGGCATTATCTAATCCTGTTTTAGCCTCCACGGTACCTGCTGAATCTTAAAGTATCAGGGGAATGTTTGGTTAGTAGATGTTACAATATAATACACAAGGACCTATATTTGTCTCTCGTTTTAACATTCCAATTTTTTTTTTTAATTTTATTATATCAATTGTGTATACATGTAATCAATCTAAGATATTTTATTCACATCTAGCCATGACTTATTCAAAACATAAACACAAGAAATTTACTTAATATTTTAGATAGCTTCAAGAGACAGGTTTGCCATTCGCAGTGGTTGATTCGGGTCTTGAATATATGTAAAAAGTTTTCAGAAGTACTAGAAATGTCTATGAAAGTACACAATTCCTTCAAAAATATCTCAAACTGGGAATTTCTATTTCTATTTCTGCATATTACTTAGTCCCCAGAAAAGACGAGTCAAAGGCAGATAATTCTGGACACACATGGATTTGAAGGCTCAAATTTCGAGAGTGAGCTGTAAACACTATTACTGATTAGCTCAGCTAAGAAATTAAATTTTTGAGACTAAAGTACAATTGGTCAAAAGAATGGCGCGCCTGTCTGTTTAAGTATAAATGAACACAATATAAATCTTGCCTGTATAACTTTGATTTCTATTTATTCTACCTCAAAATACAATTTTTTCTATTCTACTGTTAATTATTGAATTATTAAATGAACATATTAAGACTAGATCAATTTATTTTCTTGTTTTACCGATCCTACTTTAATTTTCCCGTAATCAGAAAAAATCAAAATCAGATTTTTCAAGAAAAAGAATATCAAGTCAGAATATAAATTGATCTGGTCTAAGCACTTTTTATATACCTATATATTTTAAGATTTTTACATAGTTTTTAAAACCATGACAAATTTCATACATATGTTTATATTTACAAAACAAATCATGAGACTTTTTATGTTAATTTGCTAATTTAAAAGTTATTTAAATGATGAATATTTATAACCGTAGTCCCTTATACAAGGTTTACTTGCTACAGTGAAACATGGTAGAAATATGTAATATTCTCAGAGGTGTTGAATAGACTATGCAGGAGTTGTACCATCTTCGCATTGTCAAGCTATTACGAACTGCTCTGATTGGCTGTATTTGCTGGCATATTTACATCAATAATTGAATATTTTTAAATTTTTGCTATTTTAATATGGATTTTATATGTTAGTCTTCGTTGATTTATCTATTGTACAGCGCCCCTGAACACTGTCATGGTGAAAGGAGCACTTTATAAATGTTGTTAATAATAATAATAATAATAATATCCAATCATATCTCTACATTCTATTATACAAGAATAATGACTATTGCAGTCAAGGTATATATATAGTATGTAATAGCTTGTCATTGTGAAGATGTAGTTTGTAATATCTTGATATTGTGAAGATGAAGTTCTAATTGGAGTTGTTACTGTAATAACCAGATATATCTCATCAGTCTCCTGGGTTTTATTTTTATATTTTATATCACATACTATCGCATTATTATTCTATTATTATTATGGATAAAGCCATTGTCTGTGACAGTTGGTTTCTGTTCTATTTCCTTCTGTTGACATTTTAACTACCAGAGAATTCTGATTGGTTAAAAAATCAATTAAAAAATTAAAATCAGTTTTAACTTGACCAATCAAATTATAGAAATGTTCATTATTTATGTACAGATTATTACTTAAGAGGCCCTCATACCATAGCGAGTGACCAACTACTAACTTCTACGACTTACCTAGTTTGCGCTGTCAGCATCCGCTGGAAGCGAATATTAACTTGTCATCTACCAACCAACCATAGCGAGTGACTAATAGTTGAGAGCGGTTGTGAATGAAAATAGCAGTCATAAGTTTCAAATGCAAATCTCATGTAACTGAGTTGTTAGTTGCATTCAGAACTCGTGTCCACTTTCATTATTCACAACCAACTGGTAATCACCATGGTGTGAGGGCATCTTTAATCCCTATTTATCACATGATTGTCCTCGTTGATTTTAATTTTATTTATGAATGATATTTTTAATAAACCAAATTAAAACTGATATTATAACTCTAAGCAAAGTATTGTCTTTTAGTCTCTTTTAATTCATGTCCGATGGGACAATAAACCAAGGCCTTGTGTGTTTCGTTAAAGATCCCTGGACAGTTGGAAATCATAAAATAGTAGGCTTATGCTGCTGTCCTGGCAAAATGTCCCTCATTGCACACTGCATGGTGTTTGCCGTCCTCATTAGCCCAAACAGGTGCAGAAAAAAAGATATTTCATTTCTTTTAATTCCTTACAAGGAAAATGGTGACTCAGCTGGTATTAGGGGGTGAGAGCCGACACCGGACTGACTCTCGAAAGCACTGACACAGGCATCAGAATTTTCGTTACCAAGCTGGTAAAATACTTGTTCTTAAAGTATTCTCTCTAGTATCTAAAAACCTTCCAGTCAGTCGTATGGAACAATAAACCCGTGGGAAACATATTGAGTAGATCTACTCTCTAATAGATAAAAATAAAAGTAAAAAGCAAAATGTCTTGCGTGGTAAGAGTAATTGAACTTGTGTTTGGTGGTCTATTGACTGGACTCTATTATTTACTGTATATAGTTGGGTAATTTCATGATTATTTTTTAGACCTTTAATTGATGCCTGAAAGAGGCTATTTTCAATCGGAAATTTTAATCCGACAAATAGATATTTCCCGCAAATCAAGAGCCCTGATATGTAGCCATGGTATCCTGAGTGAAGATGAAAGGGGCAGGTTCGTCATCTGTTTGTTTGAGGTATTTTTGAAGGAAATATGGGACATTTCTAGTTCTTCTGAAGACTAATTACATATATTCAAGACCCATATCAACCATTGAAAATGTTGAACCATGGTCTTTAGTAAATGGGCGTAACACTCCATGAAATAAACTATCAAAAAAAAATAATTAAAATTAATTTAATAACAATTAAAAACATTAGTACATGATAAACAACTTTACACCTTTTACAATATTTTACCCTCTGTTAGTCAAATTTCAACAAAACAAAACTAGACTAGAGATTAATATCATTATTATGTTGTTAATTAGATTTTAGGGTTAATAATTTGATATATTAGCCCCAGTGGCATTTCTAGAGGCGGGGCTGGCCAGGTGGGGGGACATGATTCATGTTAGTTGATAAAGCTTATTAGTATATTTATAATATCACTTTCACAATATCTACAATTATCATTTCATAATATCATCTTCAAACAGGTCCGTAGCTAAAGGGAGGAGGGGGGCGGAGGGAGGCACAGGGCAAAACTTTGACTGATGACATAAAAAATACTTCCTGTTAATCCAGTTATATAATAAGCTCATATTTTTCTTTAATTTTTGAAAGCAGACATTTTTAATGTCTTTTTCTTTCTTTGATCTTAGAAATACAAAAGAAGATTGGATGTCTGGATGGATGTCTGGATTAAACTGTTGAGTTCAGCCTGCACCCCTATGAAATATTTCAGAAGCCCTCTCCTGAAACCTTGGCTAGCTTAAGACCTATCTTCTTAATATCAGTAATAAAACACTTTGACTGTGTTAACCCTTTGATCCTTGAGTGTAAATGAAATATAACGTCATATAGCCTTACTCCAAAAGCATATGATGTTAACATTGTATCACGTCACTTAGTAACAGTGCTCACTTAGTAACAGTGCTCGGGTATATATTGCGTTAGTATGTGGCCGGTAAACACGCTGCTAGGGTTAAATAAAAGATAAATCACAGGTCTGTAAGGTATTAATAACAACATGAGGGTAGGCCTGTAGACCTTTACAGACCAAAGTGATGATTAAGTGGCCAAAAAATCATATTCAAATTTACTTATATACTGAAATTTTTGGAAATAATTCAGAATTTTTTGGCCAACTTGATGGAAATTTCAGGGTTATTGCACCGATATGTTTATCAACCTGAAATTCCTGCAGCTTCAATATGATATGCCATACAGTCTAATTTAAATTAGACCTTACTTTCTTTCCCTTTTCATTATTATCTTTCATTTTTAATATGGCCGTGGATATTCGCCCTTTTAATATAGCCACTTCAGTTAGGGTCTAACAACAGCCCTCTTGAACATTAAAGTAACCTTTTGACCTAACCTGATAAAGACCACTCAAAAAATACCAGCGCTGGAGAGGGTACAAATATGTAGACGTCATCGAGTTAAGTCAAAGGTTAATTAGACTAACTTTCAAGAGGGCTGTCATTAGACCCTAACTGAAGTTGCTATATCAAAAATAAAAGCCAATACAAAATGAAATGGTACACAAGTTTGGTCTAATTTCAATAATAACTGATACACCATGATATAAAATGCCATTTGATAACCAATAATCAAAATAAATAATTTAAAATAATTAACATGAATTAAAACCATTCATTAATTCTTTTGATTTAAAAATTTAAAATTCTTTAAAAAATTCAAAATAACGACTAAAAATTAAGAACAACAAACAATCTGTAAACTTTCAATAGAGTCAAAAACTTGGCGCTTTCTCCCACTTTAAAATGTTTTATTTAATTCACTTTAACACTACTATCACAGCCATACAAGGGTGGCACTCGATCTGAGAGTTCTGAACACGTTCTCTCTGTTCCAATTCTGGCTTTGATAGAACGTTACGAAAATGGATATGTCACATGCAAAATTTACCCTTTCTCTGCCGTTCTGAATTCTGTCTACTGGTACAGGCGGAACGCATTCTGAACTTATACCGAACTTTTAATTGATTCCATGAATCCTGAATCGAGCACCCCCCATTATATATATTAATACATGTTTATTACCGAAGACATTATTGTTACGATGTCCAATTTGTTTGATTCCATGAAACCCAAACGTGCAGAACTCACTAATCGAGCACCTACCCATTATATATATTAACAAAATTTAAATATTCCTAATAATCACGGTTGTGATGAGGTAGATCCTGATCGTGAATCACCTTGAGATCCAAGTCGTGATGTTGATCGTGATCCAGCTAAAACTCTCTTGTTCGTTTCTTCGTGCATACTCTTTTCATACCTTCGTACATCTTCTTCAGACATTTCTGTTTAAAATCAAATTTGTCATCACTATAGACCTTATTCATGTCTCGTTTTGAGACACTGAAAGCGAGGTTCATAACACAAATTAATTACGTCATCCAATGATAAGATGGCGATGAATGAATAGCCTATTTGACGTCATAAGACACTCTCTCAACAGCAAGATATACTATAAACTGGCCTTTCTCGGAAATGTTTGAAGGTAAAATTCATGTACAAGTATCATTAAATAGCTTAATCAATTTAAATTTAATAATGTAAAATATGATAAGTTTCAAGTTAGTTGGACTGGAGAAGGAGGCTTTAAAGACATCAACGTGGCGATTACATTCAGTGACATAACGTTACCTTTTCATAGTTTGCGTTATGAGCCTTGTTCTGGATTCAATATGGCCGATGCGTGAATAAGGTCTATGGTGTGCATAAGATAACATCAATATCACTAATAAATACCCTAGATTTCCTTACATGCAGTATGAAAGTCTAAACAGGGCATTTGATTGGATGAATATTAAATGACCCAGAACAGGACATAAATCACAAGTCCTTCAGATCATGTATGGCAAGTGGAGTCACTTCAACGTTCATCAAAATTAGTAAAATAACAATCGTACTCACCAATCCATTCATCTATCCAGGCGAACGCTTGTTTATGTCCTAATAATAATATATCTCGTATAGACTGTAAAATAAATAGCATTGATAGAAATATATAAACGTTTGTTGGCAAATCTCTTTGAGGTTGCACATGGATTCAAATTCAGTTAGAGAAATTCGAAAGAGAAAGGCCAGGTAAATTATTCGCAGGCGTTGCCTATGGACATTCCACTGTCTGCCTTACTCTTTCTCAGGCTTGCTTAAAACATGTTCTTGGTCATTATTATTTTATACATAAACAAAGACTCAAATCATATAATTTTGAATTTCATATTCACTGAAGCAAATCCTTAGTCAAACTCTAGGGCATTTTCATTAATTGTTTCTAGCATTATGTTATACAAGTTTACAGTTCCAGCTACACAAAGATAAAATGGATGAAAAAATCACTTTTAATGGTACCGGTACTTACTTTGTGAGTAAAACCTTCAACTTTAGTTTGTAAACCCCAAACTTCAAATTTCACTTTTACCAGTTTATACGAGCACATTATAGGATTAGATGTTTTCTACAAAAAAAATAACAACAATAAATAAAAGTTAAAAGAGGTCCTTATTGGGCATGCTCCTAATGAAAGTAAGCCCCGTCATACAGTTAGCAATGTGGAGAATTTTGTCAGGGCAGCAGCATGGCCATGTTTCCATGACTACTCATTTTACTTATCTTGATGGTAAAGAGGCTTTCTAAAAATTTAATGTGTATCAGGGACACTGATAGCATCGATTCGAATTTTCAACCAGACATCCCTACAATCCAATCAAATTGCTGCATTCCGTGATGTCAATAAACATGCAGAGAAAGATGGTCACTATTTTCTGTTACCAATAAAAACGCAGTACACTTAAACATCAACTCAGTTATACCGTCTACTAGATAGATCAAGATGGTGAGAAAATGGTTTCAGCGAGATGAATGTGTAAAGCAATCATACTTACATCCCAACCATTTTGTAGAGGTCCTCTGTTGGTTTTCCTCGATCCAAACTTACTCAGATCCTGTTAACAACAAAATAAAATAAGGATTAGTCAGGTTTGGCCAGTGTTAATATATGTCTGCCTGCTTTAAAGCATCCCCCTGTCAAAGTTTTTTAAAAATGTTGAAAAAATTAAATTGAAAATGGCACACCTGTTCCTTTAATATCAAAATATCAGAATTAAAGGCACATTCCATTTCTTTTGTATAATTTACGACATTGTTGATAATGAAAATTTTGCATACTGCCCTTTTAAGTATAGGTAGGATGAGAGTCTGGGGGTGGGGGTCCAGCAATGCTCAGTCAGTCCCTGGGAGATGTGTTTAAAAATATTAAACTAAACTCAGCTTACCTCCTCCTCTTTATAATACTTATCAGGTACTTGATCATGTAAAATATCTATAAAATCTACCGTGCGTAAACTTAACTGATCAGCTCCTATACCTAAACACTGCAATAATCATGAGAAGGGTTATTCAATATTCAATAGAAACATGGGCAATAACTCTACTCTTAATCATCAGGAGGTGCTAAATTTCAAACTTAATTTTCATTTTGAGATTAAATAAAAAAGAATTCCCTATTCCAAAACTAGCTGTCCTTATATGAATTGTGTATCTACAAGATATGTCGGTAGGTTGAGATGAGCTCTGTGCAAAATCGGAACACAATTTTATAGGAAACTACTTATGAGGTGAGGTGAAATGAAGAAATATTGGTAGTGAAAGTGAGCTATACATACATTGTTAGATGAGCCATTATTGTTTTCATATCTAGTTTCTATATATACATTAAACTTGGGAATAAACGAACACTGAAAACAGATCATAGGAAAATATCTTGACATTTAGCAGATCATTATACATTAAAATATGGGCTACATCATGAAGTGTGCAATGGGGACAATTTTCCAGGACAGCAGCATCAGCTGCATCACAAGTGTTTAACTCGTTGAGCCACCCAGATTCCTTTTAACATTTTCATATATCATGCAATAATCACTGTTATATTGCTATATATCATGCCAGCAGTACTTAAACTTAAATATATTCTCCAATACTGTCATACCAATAACAAGTAATCTTACAGTATATAGATAGTTTGGGTCATTTGATTACAGACAGTTCTACTTAAAATATAGAATTACCTGATAGTGGCATGCCAAGGGATCTTAAAGAAGCAAATTAGATTTTTCTCTGATAATCTCATACCAATAATCAATTAATTAATTCTTACTGTATATTCTGTTATTGTATAGGGATAATAATTCCATGCTTTCTCTGTCACGTAAAATATTCTAGGAATAAACGACTGCAACCAGGCTGGCAATCGACTGAAATGAAGGGGAAATTCGTACATTTTTTGCAGTTACCAAATTTGCAGCAAAAGGCTAGACCTTTTTTTTAATTTTTTAGCTTGCAAGATTTTTTTCGAAGGAGGGAAAATATATATCAAGCTCTAAGTACAAGTTAAAACATATTAAAAGCATTTTCAGGGATTGATTGAGGACTCAAATTTTGAAAGTGAGCTGTGAACACTGTAACTGATTAGCTAGCTTAGCTAAAATAATACCGGTACCCATTTCTGAGACTAAACTACAATTAGCGCAAAAGCGAACCCATCTCTTTAAATAAAATTTTAGTGGTTAAGAAGTTAAGGGGAATGCTTGTGTTAAGTTTCAAATAACATCAGGAAGTGCATAAATGTCTTTACACGATATATTATATTATATTATATATTATATTGATGTAATCTTAATTAACAAGGTGTGGTCATATCTAATATAATGAGTTAACAACGTCAATAATCATTACAGATTAATTATCATTCTTCTCTCATGACAGACATTAAAGGCAGACTACATTGTTTTAAGCTAATGAAGACAGACAATCACATGCAAAGTGCCATATCATGAGAATCCTGCAAATATAGGCACTAAAATGCCATTTCTTGTATATAAGACAGACATACCTTGATAAATAAACCCGTTTCTCTGTGAATTGACCCTCACCATATTCAGGATGGGAACACGACTCATTTTTAACGACCTCTACTCCTTCCCCTTTCTCGCTCTGTTCACTGGAATGTTTGGCTACCATATACAACTGACCTATTTTATACTGAAATATAATCAAGCAGAAGAGATGAAAGTCTTGTGGTGTATAGACCCCTATTCAAGCATTGGCCACAAACAAACAAAGGTAACATTGTGTCACTGCAGTCAAATCGTTTCCTTCTCCAGTCCTAGTGACTCAAAACTATTCATATTTTACATCATTATTTCATGATACTTTCAAATGAAGTTTACCATCACACATTTCTGAGAATGGACCGTTTTAAACCTATTTTCTTGCTGTTGATCAGGTGTTGGCTATTTATTCATATTACGTCACCTTCTTTACAATGGATGACATAATTTGTGTTATGAAACTAGCTTCAGTTTCAGCGCCAAAAACAAGGCATGAATAAGATCTATTGAGATGAGTTTTAATTTGTGTTCTGGGAATATGAGGAAGGATAAGAGAAGAAACAAACAAACAATTATTTTCAGTAAGATAACACCTTCAAATATCGGGGATCCTTTCTACCAGCAGGTCCTTCACCATACCTCACGAAATTGATCTTTTGTGTCCTCTACCCTCATCCGCCAACATATCGTGGGTGACCAATTGAAACCTCATATATGCCATATTTGGTCATTTTGACGCTTGGGTACCCTTCGAAAGCTCGTAAAAGCGCGGATCTTGTAATCAAAACCTCGTATTCTAAGCTTTATTGTAAATAACAAAAAAAGCACTAAGAACAATTTGATGGTGTGAAATGTCATTTATCTTGTATTTACACAAGAATATGAGAAATATAAAAGTATTGGTGTAAACTTACACTACATAAAACAACTCAAATATCTAATAATGCTCATATTCCTGTTGGGAAGACGTGAAAGTTTCCCCTTAACTAGTGAATGTCATGTAAATCAATGGAAAATTATCAGGTTTTTATAATAATTAGCCAATTAGGAATATCTAGAAATATTAAACAGTAATAACAATTACACATTATATAAAATTAGAGGGTAATTTATGTTGCTAGTAAAACTAGGTGTGTCAATACTAAAAGACCTTCAGGCTAATTATCATTAATTACTGATAACTAATCAATCATTCTGATCAATAACACAATAAAATATATACATCTGTCAATCAATATTATACTTCTTAAAAGGGTTAATTAAAAATAGACAGTACTAATTGTTAATAAAGCAGTTTGATGTTTGGCTGGAAAGCAGTTCTATATTATTAGTTGAAACATTTAGAATACATAGGAGACCTATTTCTCTACAATTTATTTTACTTAAATCCATACAGTAGTAATCTAACAGCTAACAAAAAACATAGCAAACTTAAAAACGTTATGTAACTTACATAATTTATCAAATAGTTTTGGTGTTACAAAAAATAACTAGTTTTAACATTAGATTTTGGTGTACTATTCCTGGTCCCCCTGTTAACTTTTGTTAACAATTGTTTTTTAAGAAAAGAATTCATTTGATCAAACAAAATATTATAATGGTGCACAATCCCTTTAATATTTCAAAAGGTCTAATAGGTCAAAGACTTTGACATGGTCGAAATATTATCAAGATAACATAAATATTGACTTGAAAATATTTTGATATGGGTTGATATGGAAAACTGAATATTTGAAATTGGTGAAATAGATGGGTTACCAGCTTAATTGTATTTAGTTAGCTTAGACATAGACAAGGACTGCTGATTGCCAGACATGACCGGTAGGGCAGCTCAAATGACCAACAGTCAATATCTTCTGCCAGACTTCTGGCATAGGTTTGTGATGTTCCAAAAAAATAGAAATGAAATCATACAGTAAAAAAGTCCAATTTGTTATGTTCTCTATTTTTTTTTTTAAATATTTCAATTGCTAGGAACGTTGTTTTTCACTATTTTTTGCTTTCATTTTTTTCACTTTTCCAATCAAAAACTTGTCTCATAATGTAGACATGAGAATAAGTTCTACTTGTCCAACTTCAGTAGGAATGCAGGCTGAAATAGGTCAGTTGTCTGAAGATCACATAGCGTGAAACTCTGAGTAACAACATTTTTTGAAGGCTGTTTTAATATTTGTAAGTATAAATTACATATTAGATTCTTAGTTCAAATCAATCAAGTTCACACGACTATGTTTGTAACAGTTTGTATATTATATATATTATTGATTATTCCCCCTGAATAATTAACTGATTTATCTCGTATAAAAACTCTTAATGACCTCCAAGATCAATAATAACACACTTCACTTTACTCACTCTTATATATCGTAAAGAAATTGGAAACCTATACTCTTAACTCTTATATCAAGTGCATTAAAAAATTTATTGTATTATTGATCATTTCCACTTATACTCTGAGCAAAGTAAAATGTTTTTTGAATTTTTCCCATCATATTTATGAGAATTAGAATAGCAGCCTCAAAATAGTACTGTTAGTCTTAGAATGTCTTTGCGTTGATAAAAATTTAAGCAAAAGCACACATTAAGTACCGGTATTCAAAATTTGTTTTTACAGAAGACAATAAGTTGATAATCCATATTCCTAGTATAAGTTATACATGACAAAGTAAAATATAAGAACACAAGTTATATGGATATATACTACTTCTAGTTTTATTACATACTATGTATGTTATTTCACTTGATAACGTTACCTGTATGTGTTTGGAAACGTAGTATGTAATAAAACTAGAAGTAGTATATCCATATAATCTGTGTATTTATATAACTATGAATATGGTATTATCTAACCAATGTTATGTAATGTCATAGATTATGATACAAGCTGTGATGATAAGGCTCTGTGTAATGAATTTCCCTAGAGACCAACTACTGCCTATACAAGATAATTTGCATTTTTGTAAAAAATAAATGGTAAAGATTTAAATTGCATCTGCAAATATTCTTTTTTGATAAATCATATTTCATTCCACTAATGACATTTGCATCTTTGCAAAAACATAAAGAAGGAATGAAGATTTCGAGTCAATAAATTTAGCGAAATGATCAATGCAATAAAACTGTCAAAACTCTACTTTCAATTTGTTTACAAAAAATACTGCACCTCTTCAACTGACAGCGGCATACATATTCGGTATTCTTTCATAAGCATACTAAGATATTAAAAATCCACACTATCACAATGACCACGCTGTAAGCAAGTCGTTTAATCCTTCAAGTAAACATGAAATGTCGAGGATTGAGTAAGGTCTTCAATCATTTCATTAATCAGAAAATAATTGATCTTTCGATCATTGTGTCACAAGGTGGCGCTACGGACTGAATTTTCATTATGCCAAATCGGACACAACAATTAAAAATGAAATTATACTGATAGACTATCTAGACAAATTAGATTATGATTCTATCAGATGGTCAACATTCCAAAATACAAATTTCATTTTCGCAAAATCGTCACTTATTTGTCCACTTTTGTATTTGAGGATTGTGTCCGATTTGACAATTAGGTATTCACGTCTCGTCCATAACGAGAAAGATTGAGACTAAAAAAGCAACATGTCGGACGGCGGAGATGGAAAGCTTCAAAAAATGGATGTGGACTATAGTTCCACTGTGGATGAGAAGTTACCAAAATGTGAAAAGCTGGCCAAGGTACCTTATTTATATTCCAATTGAATTCTGTCGAGTTTTATTGACCGGGTCAATTATAAAGTCGAAATTAATTGGATATGATCATTCAAATAAGCATTGTCATGTTTTTACAGTTAAACCTGTCTTTACTGGACATCCAGTAATTATTTATATTTAATAAAATTCACGGTCTTCTTTGTGTCTATCCTTTGACTTCTTATGGCCAAATGCTCCTTTTTGTACTTGTGGCTTGATAATGGTCTCCTTTTTTATTGCCTCTCAATCCCATTATATGATTATGAACATCGTTATCTTAGAAAAGCCGAAACCTCTCCACAACTTTAAATGAGTAGAGAATTTCAGATTGTCCTATTAACTTTAATATGAAATTGTGATTTTTCTTTTTAGCAAGGAAAACTATCAGAAGCTTTAGATACCTTATTATCACTTGAAAAACAGGCCAGAACAGTGAGTAGATATTTATATTCAATTCTTCCTTTACAGCAATCTCACATAGGCTACATAGTATTAAATCATAGTATAGTCTAAGTTGAAAGCAATTATGTTCAGAAAAAGTAACTCATTAAGCAGATGTGCACAACCTCTATTATTGTTTTTATTTTAATGATTGCAGGAGCCATGGTGGTTTACTGAGTTAAGACACTTGGTCTCTATCCTGAACATCAAGGGTCAATCCCTGCATGAGTTGAGATGATACCTTCAGAATTTTCAACCAGGTTTAGAATGAAAACTAAATAGAAATTGAAATAACTATGATTCTATGTTTTAGGCATCCGACACCCACTCAACTGGCAGAATCTTAGTTGCAGCCATCAAATTATGTTTCGAGGCGAAGAACTGGGATGCCTTGAATGAGAATATTGTTATATTGACCAAGAAAAGAGGCCAAATCAAACAGGTAGGAGTTGGTTTGTAAGCTTATAGATATGGTCTTTAAGTGTATATTTACCTGATTTGCCTTATCTTCGATCTGTAATAGTAGGTGTGACTTTGGCCAAATTTGCCAATCGTTTTGATTTTGAAATAGTTTTTATCAGGGGGAATTATGCTAATCATGTTTGCCATTCAAGTCTAATCAAAACTCTATTAATATCATGTTTTCATCAGGAAAATTTGATCTAATTAATTTTTGAAAACTTACCTAATGCACGCTGAAGTGGGGGTATCTTTATCTCCTTGTAAACACTCTACAATTTATCTTTGGTTTTTATTTGAGTTCACGAGCAACAAATAAACATTAAGCAAGAAATTTCTTGTTATACAAACTATATTTGGAAGTGACTTACTATTGTTGAAATATTCACTAAAAGAAAATTTGAATAGCTATTCTGATCTCAGGAAAATAATCCGTCCAAAGGATTAGTGAAGGTTTAGAAATTATTCAAGAAGATGACCGTTTTAAAGTATGATTTCAATTTTCTTCTCTTCTCTTTAGGCGGTGACAAAAATGATCCAAGAGGCTTGTACATATGTCGAAAAAACTCCCAATCTAGATGTTAAACTGAAATTAATAGATACTTTACGTACAGTTACAGACGGCAAGGTAGGATTTGAATTTTCTTTTTCCAAACTTATAAGTCAGAAAAATGGCATCTCTACAATGTCAAGCTATTACGGCAGGCTTCGGCTTATATCTCGACTCCAATAGCTGCCTTGCTTGTATCATGGAATGTCTCAATTTGATTGGATTGTATGAGCAGCGAATACAGCCAATCAAAGCCCTCAACAGAAAGACTGTTAACATTAGGGCTAAAAGTTTACAGACTTTTTGTCCAGGCCACAGCTTGGCTGTATTTGCTAACGTACAATTCAAACACTGTTTCATATGTACAAGCCATTGACTATTGTTAATTATGATTTAGATCTATGTTGAAATTGAAAGAGCAAGACTTACAAGGACTCTAGCCAAGATTAGAGAAGATGCAGGAAAGATTGCTGAGGCTGCTAATGTTCTACAGGAACTCCAGGTAAATATCACAAATTCTTCAAGTGTTTATTTTATGATTTGAATTAAATAAGAGAATAGAATACTATATTACATGCTTCCAATGTTTCGCGTTTTGTTTTGCGGATCGTTGGTACTTGGTTTATTTATGTTATACCTCTCCAAGGCTTTATTGTACACAACTTTTACCCCAAAAATAGCGTTCCATTATTTAATGTCATCTCTACGATGTGTTAATTTACACTAGATATGCAAACAAATATTCTTCGTAAGAAAACTTAAGACACATGTGCAAATAATTTCTGAATATTTGCAAGAAAAGGTATAGAATCAAAAGGTACATGTTCAAAAGGCAGATGAGATATTTTGCAAGAAAGAGAACAGAGTCTTTGAGCTTATCAATTTCACAAACTTGCTTCCTAGTTTTTGAAATAATATTTCAACAATAATTTAGGTTGAAACATTTGGTTCAATGGAGAAGAAGGAAAAAGTAGACTTTATTCTCGAGCAGATGAGATTATGTTTGGCCAAGAAAGATTTTATACGTACTCAGATTATTAGTAAGAAGATCAATACCAAATATTTCGAAGACAAAGATAGCACAGTGAGTAGTTATTTTTTGCTTTTGTTCGGTGATTTCTGTTAATTTGTTTTAAAGACAGTTTGATTTGTTGATAGCAGAACAAACTATTCCCTCCGGTGGCATGCCTTCAGACCTGTTGGTTATAAATTAGGGCATACTATGCTAAGGTTGTTGCCTGTTGTGTGAGTGTCTTCTGCTGGGAAATTAGGTGCTGTGCATTTGAATCCTCCACAAAGTGAGAAAATGTCTTATGCCATAATCAATATCAAGCCAAATGTCCTGATTTATGTTGGAAACATTCGCTTATGTACTTGAAACCAATCTGAAGTCCATCTCTAAGTTAGCCTCAATACATATTTTGTATACTAGCTGAGCTCAGTTTCCCCCCTGTCAGTGATGCAAGGACATGGACATGGAAAAAGCATCTAGTCGTTTGGATGAGACAAAAAACCGAGGCCCTTGTGCTACAGGCTGTGCACGTTAAAGATCCCTCAACAATTGGAAATCGAAAAAGAGCAGGTTAATGCGGCTGTCCTGGTAAAATTTTTCCTCATCGCACCCTGCATGGCGTTGCCTGTCTTCATTAGACCACATGGTGCAGAAAAGTAAGATGTAAAATTCCATTCATTTCCTTTCATTTTTGTTCCTATGAGAATTTTGTAACATGTGTTGGCAGCTCTTCTCAGAATTCTCTCGAGAATATTATTTATGAAACAATTCTAATGAAGTCTTGTCTGATGGATCTATGTAGAGTCGTAGTTTGAAACGAAGTATTTTATCTTGACAATATATTTGTAGGATTTGAAATTGAAGTTTTATAAATTAATGATTGAGTTAGATGAACACGAAGGCTCGTATCTGTCTATATCTAAACATTATAGAGCTATTTATGATACTACAGAGGTGAAAGAAAACAAAGATAAACTTAAAGAGGTAAATATATTTAGTATTGTTTTAATAGTTACTTTGCCGTTACAGTTTGTGCCGTAAATGAAATTTAATCCCCATTTGTACAACTGACTTTGAACATACAGGCAACAATTATTGAAAATCTTTGTTAAGTTTTGAACAAGATGTTTGTGAAAAAAGATGACACCTGCGTTCAGTTTTGTGCTTTTTCAGAACGGTTTTCATGAAACATTTGGTGACGCCAAAGGTTGCTTATTGAGGTTGTGAAGCTGTTTTGAAACATTACATGAAGGCAATTTGTTCAAAAACCATTATAATGTTCTGTAACATTTCCGTAACTGGATGCATGGCTGTTTTCTACTGTCAGATATGTCTATCTTTATTAGTCAAATTAAGAGAAGGATGTAAAAATTTCATTTTTAAAGTGTACGTGTATTATTTTTCTAGGCATTAAAATGTGTAGTGTTATATTTGATATTATCACCCTATGATAATGAACAATCAGATTTAATGCATAGAATTAAAGAAGATAAGAATTTAGAAGAAATATCCAAATATAGGTATGTCACATTCCCTTCCGGATCACCATAGCAATTACCAGTTGCGTATTGTTACAAATAATGAAAGTGATCACAACTCAGTTGCAGCCAGACGCAACTGGTGATCGTTTAGGAAAATTTGCAGACAGTCTCTGAGTTAGTGAAAAAACTTTTCAATATTTGATCTATTGAATTGTTTTACAACAACAGAAATAATCCAGCTATTCAGCTTTGATATCATAACTTTTAATTGACAATATTCAACAAAGAGAAAATTGGGTCTTATTTTTCCCCTTTCCTCTAAGTTAGTAACTTCTATTTCAGTGATCTATTAAAATGTTTTACAACACCAGAAATTATCCAATGGAAACAGTTGTGTAGTATTTATGAAAATGATTTAAAACTGGGTTCCACCATGTCTCCTGCTACCCACGTATTTAATCCTAAAACAGAGGGTGGTGTCAAACGCTGGGAAGATCTGAAAATCAGAGTGGTGGAACATGTGAGTATTTTTATTTCGCTATGTGAGCAAAATTGCAAAATTAGGATAGCCTTGAAGGATGACGTCATTCAATACTTGCCTTACCAGCTTAGTCTCTATCCTTATGAAAAAATTTGTCAAGATGTTGAAGTTGATTTGAGTCCTTTCAGTAGTGAATGATCCAGGGTGGCTATCAGATATATTTCATGCCTATTTCACTGATTTTGTCAGCTTGTGAGATTGTGAGCTTATGGCTTGTAATTTGGATAGCTGTATGATAGCTTCATTCTTCTGACATTCTTGATTTCTCGATTTCTATTAGTGTATCTACATGTGAGTTTTCTCTTTGTGATTTTGCCATTATTGATATTTACCTGTCAGTTTCCTTCTGTTCTAAATATAATTGTCAAATGGTTTATTTTTATATATTGTAGAATATAAGAGTGATGTCTAATTATTATACTAGAGTTAGAATGAGTAGAATGGCTGAACTCTTAGATCAAACTGAGGCTGTAAGTAGCTTGCTCTTCTCAATATTACACTCATATAACTGTCTACTCAGATTGAGCTGTGTGTGTCACTTTTTAAAATGGCAAATTAAAGTTACAGTAGATCTACAATTAATGCAAATATCACTGATGTTTGTTTAAATTTATCTGAAGACTCCTTTTACGAAATATTTTTGTACCAATTAAGGGAACAGCTGTCTGTATCACTTTTAAGAATTAAAATCCAGGAGTGAGTTTGTCTGCAATTCTCCCATGTAGATCTCACTGATGTGATGGAATCGGTAATTAAAGATCTGGTTCTTATTTTTCATTTTTTTGTTATTTTCAATGTGGACAGAGATATATTAGATAATTTTCTCAATTTAGGAAACAGAAGAATTTCTGTCTAGTTTAGTAGTTAAGAAGACAGTACAAGCCAAGATAGATAGATTAGAGGGAATAGTACGTTTCTCTCAACACAAAGATCCAAATGAAGTTCTGAATGACTGGGCTCATAATTTGAACCAGTTGATGTTACTGGTAAACAAGACAGATCATCTGATCAACAAGGAAGAGATGGTTCATAGAATATTATAATTTATTCTTCTCATATCATTGTATTGTATTGTTTCTCGAACATTTTCATGTACATAAAATATTTCAATTACGTTTTGTTTACTGAGATATGCAAAGACAGAAAATTCACTTTTAATTTCCAACTGTCAAGGGATTTTTTAGCACGCAGGGTTTTCGTGTCTGTGAAAATTGACTTTTCCCAGGACATTTCCTCTGACCTGCAGTGTCTAAAGAGGGAAATTGCCTGGACAATGGCATTAGCCTGCTTTTTCAACACCATCTGCACAGCCAGTATCACAGTGGCTCGATGTTATTTCATGCGAGACCAAAAGTTAAATGTTACTCACAACTGCGCAAATAACAGTCTGTGGCATTTGGAATCTTAAACCAGACAGATGTCAGTCATTCCCTTATTGGTACCTCCAGTGAGTCAAAAAATAAACATAGGGTTTCAGTGTATTGTCTTCCCTACACAATAGCAGTCTGTGGCATTTAGAATCTCATAGAGACAGATGTCAGTCATTCCCCTATATATACCTCGAGTTCCAGGAGGCTGATGCTGCCGCTAACTGTTTGTGTCAAAGAATAAACATCAGATGATAAAGTGAGTGATTTATTTCCCCATGTTAATTTGTTACCACAATTAATACACAAACACAATTATTACATTTTACACCAATTAAAAACAAAAATATATAATTTAATAATAAAATATATTATAGTATTCAATAATCTTTATATTAGTTATAATATGACGTGGGCGGATGGTTTCAGGATTCGGAATCGTACATATATATATTCATTATAGGGAAACAACGTTAATTCTCTATTTTTACAGCTGTCAGGATTTGTTTTAAGCTTTCAAAAAGTATAAAATTTTCTTACAAGGTGATATTAGTTTGATTTTGTTAATATATTTAACTCTTTTAAATCTAGCTGCCTCTCTTCTGGTAATATAATTACGCGATTTAGGCTAACTGAACGGCTGGTGAAGCTACCATTATAAAGTGATGTCATACTCTTAAAGTTATATTACTTAAAGTTCAGGGTATATGATGGATTATTTCATTTACACTCAGTGTTCAAAGGGTGAAGAATTTCAAAACACACCCAAGTTTTTGTTGGCTCTTTTGGAAAGTATAAAACAATCCCCATCAACTATAATGATATAGAACTAACAATAGAATTCCCTTAATTTAACAAATCAAAATAGTATAGAATCAAAAAAAAAAATCACTTCAAAAATCATTTGCATAATGATTGCAAGGTTTTATATAGGCACAAAGTGTCAAATTTTATATTCACAACAAAGTTATTTTACAATTTCTATCTTTGATGCTAATTTTCAATGTGAAAAAAATTACTCATGCTAAGTTAAATTAAATATCAAAATAAGTTGGACATTTTAAGGCTGAAGCTGGACATCTATGGCAAATTTAGTAGAATCGACAATCCTGACTCATAGTAAATGATATTGATATGTTATACAAAGACTCAAATAAAATATTTGAAGTAAATAAGCAACCTTGTGCACCAAATAAGAGTTCTTAAAAAAACATTGACATTTTGAGCTCAGACTTGAGAAAATTCACATGGTTTTGTGAAGAATGGTCACAAAACAATAAAAAAAAACGAATCATTTGAGCCCATTCTTATTTGGTGCCCAAAGGTCAAATTGCTTAAAATTAAAAGTGAAGCTAAAATATTTTGGCAAGGTTCAAAATTAATGAACACATCTACTGAATAACTTTGAACTTATAAAATTAGCAAATGAAAGGTATGCAGTCACCAGAATGTCTACTGAATTAAACTAAAATCACATACAAAGCAAATTAAAAGATGATAATGAAGATAGAACAATGGTGATAATAATTCATTAGGACATGAATTCTCAAGAGTTTTATTAATATGGAATGTTTTAACAATCAAAATTTTTATTCTTCATCAAATTTAGGTTCGTTATAGAGTTTTCTGTAACCACTAATCATTTTAACACATTTCAATATCAAAACAAATATTATAAAATCAATATTACTGGAGGGGTTTGAGATTTATAATAACAAAATATTAAAATTGAGTTACCAAAATTTCAGAAATAACAATAGTTAGAGAAACAACTGCTTAAAATTGGGATCATGCAAGGCACAATAATCTGACTTATAATCCCTGAAACTGCTAAAGCAACCCTAACTATATTCATGCATTAAAACTCGGATTCTAAATTAAAATTTTTACTCTCTTTAAGGCAGGATGACTAAATCCACTCAAGATTTTCAGGCGGCTGCGGAGGCCAGCAAAAATTTGGAGGCACACTTCAATGAACTGTCAACGACTGCAAACGGTGATTGTCAGGAATTATAAACAGAAAAAATTGGCTAGATATTTTATATCTTAGGGTTCTTACACCTAGGCCACGATAAATACATTGACTGCCTCTCATTGAGATCTTTAATCATTGAGAATCATAGTTTAAAATGGAGTGAATTTAAAATTTATGAGCAAAACATGTAATTATGCTGCTTTTTAACAGAATAACAATAGACATATTCATCAACCATCAACCTTACAATATATATTGCATATGTCTTGTTGAAAGGTGTTTGAGATTTTCCAGGCTGCGTGTGTGTATTGGAGACACTTACCGCTCCAATTTGCATCATTCTGATTTTTCTCTTACATCTGACAGTGAAAGGGGATTATCAAAGGTGTGCTTGACCTAATACGTCCATGGGAAACTTTTAGCTTATATTTAAAATCCAACATGATTATGGTGTTTCTATTCTAATATTCTAAAATTCCAGCTTTATGAAACCTATTGTATCACGAATATTGGTTTTGACATGGTCTTATTAACCTGTATTAAACTAAGCCCGTTTTGTGGACGTGTAAATGAGATTTGTGCTGTTTGAATCACAATCAGATCAGTAGACTGACACATCGTCATAACAAATGATTTGTTTTGATTGGCTGAAATTTTCTACCAATACAGTAGGGCTGATTTTGATTGAACAATATTAATGTATGAATACGTAATTTCTCTCACATGTATTACCACTGCCTCGAGGAAGTATGACGAATAAGGGCGTGGTTTGGACACGATGTATAAAACCATACATGTCTTCAATACACACAGATAACAAGTAAGAAAACCTCTTTTCATAACTCTTTCTAAAATAATGTCCACCAAAGAAAAGAAATGTGCCATATAATGGGGTGAAAGTTGATGAATACGCCTATTGTGGCTGGAATGACCATATAAGGCAAAGTGTAGGACATCTTCAAATAATCCAAAATATTAATAATCTAAACAATAAACAAATTACACAATTCAATATATATATATATATTTATAATATAAGGGATACAGTCGTCTAATCATTCAGTTTTTTTAGCTGATAGAGCCTAATTGACCAAATTGTAAATTGGTACAGATAGTCCGTGAAAAATCAATGCCAAAAGGATGCTCAATGGCCAGCTGGCAGACAGGATCCTCTTAGGTCTTTAGAACAACTTAATTTCACATGGACCCTGTCTACCAGCTGGTCTTCAGCCAAACCAATTGACATTGATCTTTCCTAGATTTCTCATACCCATTTACAGCTGGGTTGACTGGAATAATGAGCAAAGCTGACTTATTGAGTACCAAATCACAGCTAGGTTGACTGGAATAATGAGGAAAGATGACTCAACCAGATTTACTCACTAAAGCCAGCCCTCAAAAGCAAAAGAAAAGTTGTAATGAAAATGTAATGTAATGACTGGATCCCTTTACTGAACACAATCAATATGATAGATAAAATGTAAGTATGTAAATAAATACAGAAGAAAAAGAACAAGAGACAGACTGAAGGCTAATACTTGAAAGAGGATGGAATAGATTTTAAAAGAATTCATAAAAAATATTGAACATTTGCAAAGAAAGTAATAGTGCATTTCCGTGGGGTGGTATGGTATGGGTGACCCGCTGAGTATTCCTTAGCTCCACCCCAACAGTTGTAAATTGTCAAAAATATCAATACAAAATCAAAAATCAAAAACTCTTGTTTTAAGTAAACTTGTTGCTAGTCTAATGAATATAAGATAAAAAGGGTGATTTTGAAAGGCCTAAAGTAATATTGCAATAAAAATAATATCAACTGACTAAACATTGTTCAAATATTGCTGATAAGACAAATCTCTAATAAAGGCAAGTTAATTTGAAGGACATTTTTTATTTTTTTTTAATATCAGACTCTAGTATCAATCTTATTAAAGGGATGATTTGGGTCTGTATGTAAATAGCCTTCAGAAGTAATAAAAATTTACAAAAATCACATAATTCCTTCAAAAAATACTTCAGTGTAGGAACAGATTAGCTTAGCTAAAAAAAATCAGGTTAGTGAGGCTAAAGTACAATTGTTCAAACAGATGGTGAATCTTCTAAAGATGAAAATAATGAAATTAAAATAATATTTACAAAGTTAATTAATTTACAATATGCATAATAATTTACATCTCTTAATTAAAATATATCTTAATGAATTTATTAATTACATCTATTATGATGGAATTCAGTTGATACTTAAAGAGAGGCAGTCGTCTAAATAATTTAGAATACTGCATCCCTTTAAACTGAATTCCGAAAGATATCGGGTGATTACAGGTCATGATAAATCAAATCAAAGGCTTTAAGCTAATCATAACATAACATTACTCAGAACTCTGATTGGTTGATGTTATAACAATGATATTATTTATTGACCAATCAGACTTTTAGCATGAAATCTGATTGGTTGATGATATTACAGGGAGAATATTGACCAATCAGATTTCTAGCGTATTGAATTGACAGAAATATAGTTACTTTAAGATAATTGTAAACCTTCAAAATGAACACTGATTGATTGATGTGATGTACATACATGAACACAATAAAAATGAAAGAAGGTTAGAACTAGAATGTATATTTATTAAAACTATTCTAGACCTATATTGTGTTGATTATTACTTTAACTACCTGTTCCTTCAAATAATATGGAGTACTTGTTGTTGTGTCCATTTCATCATTTTAATCCAAAGATTATTTTTAGTTTTTAAGTTAAAATTGTTATAGGAAGACCAAGTTTAAAATACTGTCTAACAACAAACACATTTATAGAAGCTCCTATTCAAAATAACTGATCGCAATCAGCCAACTTCTGACGTAAGCTCACATAATTCTGCATTCGACATTTTTGCAAGAAAACGTGAAAGTTTGTGAATAGGAAATTAACCATGGCATGTTTTATAATTTACAAATTGGAATGTTTGATAATTATTAACATATACAAGTAGTTAAGTAGGTCACAGATGATTATGCACATGCAGGGACAAATCAAAACATAAACAGGACAGTCCACTTTATTTTGAGGTAGTGTAAGTAGTAATGAACACAATATAAGTCTACAGTAAACATTACTACTTATTCTACCCCCATAAAAAATAGACTGCTCTTGTTTATGTATAAAAATGTTTCTCTGGATGTGCACTAATGTCTTTGACCTACTTTTCAATCCATTTTGCACATGCATTTTAATTAATAAATGAGTCTATAATATTGCACGATCTTACACCATTACTGTATACAATATAATATTCACATATCACCTTTACCCTTTTAGAAAAATTTGAACAAATTCTGATCATTGTTTTTTAGAATTCTTAAATTTCTTATTTTTAACTTTTGTTTGAAAAGTCTTTTTGATTTCTAGGCAAATCTTTTAAAATTCTTTCATATAAACATGGTGAATATTATAAGATAATATCAAAGTGATAAAGATACTGGAATGATTTTCTCCCAAATAAAACATAAAAATTGGTTAATTTAAATTCGAATTTTTTTAAATCTTTTTTTAATTTGGCTGGCAAATCAAAAAGTCACATTAGTAAAGATAATATGATATAATACATCAGTTTCATTAATCAGTAAATTATGATGATTATAAGAGATGATTCGTAGGATTTCCGATTGGTTGAATTAATAACGAGTAGGAATTCCCCCTCCGTGTCTATGACCATGGTCTGCTGAAAGAAAACAAAACAATTCTTACAATATACAATCATATTTCACCTCACTGGTAAGTCTCGATTAATTTCTAAAATTGATACTTAATTTTTCAATAACTGGACACAAGAATATGGATAATAACAGAAGACGTTTCGTTGATGGTTCTCTTGTCTTTATTGAGCTTTGGTTATCCTGAGAGTTAGACGTCACATGATAAGCTGTCGTGTACTCTGGTTATACTCAAGTTAACTCAAGTACACCTACAGAACATTCATGCATTTTGAATTCAAGCTATATACACTCTCAGTAAGTCGATGGACCGTTGGTATCAAGCCCCATGAAAGACTAGGAACATTGTGTAAGCATTGGATATTATTTATTGAAGTAATTGTTATCCATATAATGCCATCCAGTTTAACAACTAAATAACACTTCAAATAGAAACATTTCTTTATGATTTTACTTCAATTTAACCAATCATTTCCTTCATTTTTGAGCAAAAATTTGTAAAAAACATTATTTAAAAATATAGAATTAATAATGAATGAATGAATACAGGAAATATGATAAAATATGGATGATGAAAATACGAAGATAAAAATATAAAATGTGAAGATGGTTGTTAGGGCGTGTGAAAATGGTTGTTAGGGCGTGTGAAGATGGTTGTTAGGGCGTGTGCTGATGAAACTACAATAATTAATGTAATTAGATAAAATTGTTTATACTATAAAAATACAACTCTAGATTTTGTTTCATTTCTTTTCTGTGGGGTACTTCAAATATTCTAGATCTGATAACAGTCTTCTCAATAAGAACGATCAGAGAAGCCATAATTTGTTTAAAATTGAACGCATGCATGGCTTGATGTTAGCTTTTATCATCCAGTCAAACTTAGTCTGCGCACAGCAATGAAAAAAGGAGAAGTCTGGGTATCGGAAACTAATTTGATTAGTTGAATCGATGAGTATCATTGATGAAAAGAGATTTAGAATCAGTGAAGTGACCCAAAGAAAATAATGAAACAAAATATCTAGAGCAATAATTTAGCTAGAAGGTATTAAGACATAATCAAAGGTGAAATCTACAGATCAGAAAAATGCATCTTGAAAAAGGCAGACAGAAACACTATGCAAGAATTATATAGATGCTTAGACGTCTGGTTAGACTAAAGTGTTTTAACTACAATACACACTCTCACGCTGTATGTTTGTGTGTGTGTGTCTTTTCAACTAAAATCATACTAATGACTAACTAATTTTCACATAATCAATAGACTTATCTATTGTTCTGTTACCTAGGCCAGTGCTTTTATTCAGACTGGTCTCAATACACCCTAACACTCAAAATTATTTTAGAAATTTTTCAGGACTGGTTTCAATGATCATACAACATTTTTGAGTGTGTTCGTTTCTTTTTAACTTGCTAAAACTTTGTTTCCAAATGATCAATCATCTATTGCTCTGTAAACTTGGCCAGTGCTTTCATTGAATCTCGTTTCAATACAGCCCTATACTAAAAATTCAGAGATTTATTCAATTGCACTTAGCAAATCCATTGACAGCTTATTTGGAATATTATTATTATTATTATTATTAAGTTCATCTATCAGATTTGGAATTGAATTTAATGTTCTGTTCTTAACTTCAACAAGAATTACGAAAAAAAAATTTGTTCAGATTTCTTTTCTCGACAACGGCTTTTAATCACTTCTTTATGATTATTATCATTTTTTTTTTTGCAAATACTCTTATTTTAAAAAAACTTCTGTTACCATGGTTTCATTAAAACTTACCAATCCTGTTTAGCTGTCTTAAAAAAAAAAGTAAAAATTTTCAAAATATCTAAAATATTCCTATGTTTGACATCAAATTGAAGTCACAATTAAAGAAAAAAACCTCATCTAATGAAAGATAAACAAAATTTTTAAAAAATCGAGAAGATTAAGTTTAGAAAATATTCTGAAAGAGGCTCTAAGCAAAAAATCTTTTAAGGGATTGTAAAAAGGTTTTCTAAATTTCTTATTTGTATCTGGCATCAGTTTGGACCATTCCAATGTTTAATCAGACGTCTGTGGTTCCTACAATTCCATTAACACTAAGTGTTTGATGGCTTTATCACATCAGGACCTTCGCAATTAGTGATGTCATTTAATACTTCGTTTCAGTGGAATTGCAGAAATCACAGACATCTGATTGAAAATCGGAATGAACCAAATTGATGCTATAAGTGTCTCTGATACACGTATAAATTTAGAAATCCTCTTTTCAATCCCTTTAATTGGTTTGTGAACTCTTCTAAATATGATGAACTGATTAAAATGTTCTACTAGAATTCTTTTTTAAAAAAGGCTACCTTAATCTTCAGGAATTAATAATGAGGTTTCCTCTCTAAAATGACATTCAATAAAGAAATTAAAATAATATTGAGGTACTAGACGAGGTACGAGGTACGATATGTGGTGCTGTGAACAGTGTAGGATTATGGATACAGCAGAAACAAGGAGAAGTGAATACGAGAGGAACTAGTATGGATCTGGACACAGCGATTCACTTCTACTATTTCTACTGTATTGATAATTCCACACCAGACGCCGTACCTAGTCTATTCATGGCTTCAGCCTACAAACATTTCATACTAGCTTACTTACACAGATATTAGATTTTTTTTTATTTCCTGACTACTAGCCATTAGGTAAGAAAAATCAATGGTTTTTGAGTCAAAAATTTTGACTGTATCTGAATAAACTTGACACCTGACAGAGGCTTTTTGATGTCCAAACATTTGAACTGCCTTGTCAGACATGTCTGGTAAATAGAACCATTAGTCTTATTAGCTAGTATATAACAACATGCAGTGGGTAAGTAAATATAAAGCATTGTATAGCAAGCATTAGTTAAAATCATTAGAACTTGACAGTCCAAATCATCTCCCTTTTTGTGGATTATTTAGAGACTCAATCTAACATATTGCCTGTTTTCTGTTTTCAAACATATTTAAGCCTGTTTTCAACTTTCCATGTCGAATGATCCAAATCAAGTTTTGGGGAAATCAATACAAAATTATCAAAAAAAGGAAAAACATAATATATTTCATTTTCTTACAATAAATCATGACTTGAAGACAATTTCATTGATTTTATGAAACAGAAACTTCATCATAATATGTTAATTACACAAAAAACAAAGAATATTTGAACTGTCAATGTCAGTATTAATAAGTAATTAACTTGATGTGACCATATTCCTTGTTATTTGAACCGCGTTCTCCAAGCTTTGTATGCCTTTATTATCTTCACAATGTCAAGCTATTACGAATTGTGTCTTATACCTTGACATCATTAGGCATTTTTCTTGTATCATGGAATATAGCAATGTTATTGGATTGTACGTTATCGGATACAGCCAATCAGAGCCCTCGACACACAGGCTGTAAACATTATGGGTGATTGTTCACAGACTTTCTGTTGAGGACATTGATTGGCTGTATTAGTTAGCATACAATCCAATCAACTCGCTGCATTTACAAATTTCTCTGATTCAAGAAAAGTGGTAATTGCAGTCAAGGTATTAGACATAGTTCGTAATAGTTTGACATTGTGAAGAGGGTCTTAATCATTCGAACCTATTTGTATTTGCAATCGTTATCAAAATATGGTCATGTTTTTTGGAACAACGTGAACCATATTTTTGTTTAATCTTCTTACTGGGTTTCAGATTCAGCTAATCTCAATAATCTCTGGTATTCTCTATTGGAAACATTCAAGTCATTCCACCAATGAACAAAGCCCATATAACTACAATGTATATAATAAATATCTACACGTTCAGCCGATAATCTGGCTTCAAAACAGTTTCATATTTCAATGAAAGCAACCTCATTAAAATTAGACCAAACTTTCGTTCTGTTTTTTTTATTAGCTTTTGTTTTAATATAGCCACTTCAATTAGGGTCTAAAGATGGCTCTCTTGAATGTTTGTCTGTTTGATGACACCAACAGTCAATCAAATTCCTGCCTTCTCTAACGCTGGGATTTTGTGACGAACAAAAGGTGTATTTTGAGAAGCCTTAGACACTGAATACACATTTTGTTCGTATCAAAAAATACAAGCTTTGGAGAGAGCAGTGATGTGATTGGTTGGCGGTATCATCAAACAGATGAATATTCAAGAAGGCTTAGACTCTAACCGAAGTGGCTATATTAAAATTAAAAGCTTATTAAGAATGGAACGAATGTTTAATTTTAATTGGGCTGCAATTTACGAAACTTTTAATGAAAGCCAGATATACCTCGTCCTTCCTTTTTACAAAATGAAAGCCAGATATACCTCGTCCTTCCTTTTTACAAAATGAAAGCCAGATATACCTCGTCCTTCCTTTTTACAAAATGAAAGCCAGATATACCTCGTCCTTCCTTTTTACAAAATGAAAGCCAGATATACCTCGTCCTTCCTTTTTACAAAATGAAAGCCAGATATACCTCGTCCTTCCTTTTTACAAAATGAAAGCCAGATATACCTCGTCCTTCCTTTTTACAAAATGAAAGCCAGATATACCTCGTCCTTCCTTTTTACAAAATGAAAGCCAGATATACCTCGTCCTTCCTTTTTACAAAATGAAAGCCAGATATACCTCGTCCTTCCTTTTTACAAAATGAAAGCCAGATGTGTTAAAAATGAGAGAATATGGTCACATGAAGTTAGTTAACTACTGAGATGTTACTTACAGCTGTATGGGTTAGAATTTTTGAGGACTATAAGCCGGCAGTGGGGTTTCGTTAGGGGGTGGATAGTAATAATAAGGGACCCCATCACCTATACTAGTGTCATTCGCCTCCAAACGGGGCGCTGGTCTACCTCTATAGCCGTCATTGTAGCCGGGAGGGCCTTCAGCATGCGTTGGATATCCATTAGATTTTCCCCTATAGCCATCGTCACGGTAACCAGTATTATGAGCTCCATAACCGTTACCATGCTGCGGACCTGTACTGCTTTAAAGCAAATATGAAAGCCATATTAATATTATTTCAGACAATATTGGATTAGTCTAGGGTGTAGATTGGTTGGGATTTTCCCTGTTTTTTTATGAAGCCAAATTTGAAGAGGGGTGGTTATTGTCCAATTTTTTTTTCAAACACTAAACACCTCCTAGCCCAAATTTTAGTAATGCAACAATTCAAGTTTGAACTAGTTTTGTACCTTCCCCCCTGATTTCAAGCTTACAAACTTATAACACCTCTAATATGGTCCAAACCCACCAAATCCCCATACTACACCCCCTTGACTTCAAATATGAATATTGTAAGATCCCCCTTCAAAACTTGAGTCTTTGGAACAACCCCCCAAACCCCTCTCCCCAAATCCTGAGTCTGCCCCCTTGTAAATCAGTGTGGAACGAGTTAGTTTTATAAACCCAATGTAGCAATCTAATTCAACAGGGAAAAAAACATTAGTGAGTGAAAATCAACAAGGGAATATCCAAATTTACCATGATGCAAGACATGTATCAGCTGTTAAAAGGATTGTAGAGCGATTTTCTTAACCTTTTTAGTGTATCAGGGACACTGTTAGCATCAATTTGCACCCTTCCAAATTTTAGTCTGTGGTTCTCATGATTCCACAAAGCTAAGTGTCTGATGATGTTGCAATAGTCCTAGCAGTTTTTTCGATAGTGATGTCATAAAATGTTACTTTTAGTAGAATTGTAGGAACCACAGACATCTGATTGAAAATTGGAATGAGGCAATCAGAAGCCTCAAATGACCCGATACACATAAAAAGTTAAAGAAACCTGTTTAAATAGTGATTATCATAATGCAAGGGGTCAACCATCGTGATCATTAAAGGATGTGTGAATCATTCAACACCTAGCCCTCGATACAGTATCAGGATTTTTCTGTCAATGTAGATCTTGTCTTTAATAAAGCAACATTTGCCTTAGACACAGTAAAGTTACTTCCAACCACTTAACTGATTGGTTAAGGCTTTAGCTGTATCAAGGGCTGGACAATGACTGACTCATACCGCCTTACTGAATCAAGATGGAGGCCTTATGAAAACAGAAAATGAAAATATTAGACAATTAAAAACAGTTTGTAACCAATTATTTCATTTTTATATAAAATATTCAGAAAATTCTCACCAGAAACATTTTTTTTTATAAATCTCTTCATTATTAGGTATATATGAGTTCAATTTTTGTGCATTTTTCCTGTTCGGTCAATTAACAAAATTTGAGAGCCATATCATTCGTTGGAAATCAATTTTTGCGGATTTTATGGGTGGATCAATCCACAAATTACCAGAAAATATATGTTAAGCAAGGTGAAATAAATATACACCATAAACAGTTAACAGCTATGCATACTAGCAATATTTTAATCTTCCTTCTTTTTATCAAAGGATAAGATTGTGTTGGACTCTTGTATCTTTGAAAGTAGTGAAGAGAATTATAGAACGTTTCTGACAACAACCCCCTGACAATTCAAAAAGACAGATATACAATGACAGAAAAATAATTATAAATCAAAATTAGATATCTACTCTAATCTACTAAGATCCAGAAAGGGTCCAGAAAGTTTTAGAAATGAAGTTATAAAGGTCTAGAGATTATAAAGGTCTAGAAACTAAATTCTAAAGGTCTAGAGATTATATTATACAGGTCTAGAAACTAAATTCTAAAGGTCTAGAGATTATATTATACAGGTCTAGAAACTAAATTCTAAAGGTCTAGAGATTATATCATACAGGTCTAGAAAGTAAATTCTAAAGGTTTAGAAATGAAGTTATAATGGTCTAGAGATTTTAAAGGTCTAGAAACTAGATTATAAAGGTCTAGAGATGAAATTATAAAGGTCTAGAAATGTCTAGATATTCCCTTATAAAGGTTTACAAATCCAGTTGTTAAGGTTTAGAAATGAATCTATAAAGGTCTAGAAAGGCTTAGAAATGGTCTAGAATGAAATTCTACAGAGACAAGATTTAACTGAGAAAAACTACTCAAAGTTTAACGGATAAGTTTAATAGGCAAAGGCCCCCGAATAGAACCCTCCCTTCCTAAGCACTCCCACCACCCCTCAAATTCCCATCATAAATTGAAGTAATGGAGCCTAGAGTCTAGAGATAACTGACAAAACCTCTTAGAGTTTAATCGTTTAGAATCATAAACATAAGGAGAGCCCTAAACCCCTAACTGCCTCTCTTACCCACCCCTTATGATGTAATAACTGGAAATAACCAAGCAAAGAGTCGAGAGACAACCTCTAAGTTAAAGAGTTGAGAATCATAGACATAGGTATCTGGGGCAAAATATGATAATCGAAAGTAGGATTAAACCCTCCCTCCGTGGCCTTACCCATTATGCCCCTTAGAATTGACAGTACACAGTTTTAACTAATGAGATAGGGGATGAACAGAACCAGATATCATGCATAGAATAACCCAACAGAATTATCAACCTAATACAATACATGTAGTGAACGGTAACCATCAAGGTCAAGAATAGTGTGTCAGGCTTTAAAAGTAGGTCAAAGACAGGTATGCACATCCAGGCAGTTTCTTATCATAAATAAGGCCAGTCCATTGTTTCTGGGTAGAATATAAGAGAAGTCCATTAACTTTGGGATTGAATAATTAGTGTTTAAAACTGAACAAGTCAGATCTATATTGTGCCCATTGTCATTTAATCAACCAAAAAAAAAACTTAAAGCGTTTACGACTGAAAACGACCTAGATGTGCATGTATGACTTTGATCAATCATACTTGTAACCCCTTGGATTATTAATGAACTCTTCTACACAATCATTATTATACAGTGTTATGCATGTTCAAAAGAGTTCAATAACAAAATAAAGGGGGTTTAGGTGCCTGACAAACTATTTCCAGCCTTGAAAAACAATTACTGATACAACAGTAAGAATGAATGAGAAATCAGGGATGATTTAGACCACAGTTTGATACCCATATGGCCAGTTGTCTGAAATATCATAACCTTCAATGATCATAATTTTCACAAATTTGATCGGTCAATATAATAATTATGCGAGTATTAGCCAATCAAATTTCCTTAAATCTAACTGAGTCTTACGAAACCTGATTGGTTAATGATATCAGCTAATCGGATTTTTAAAACTTAAATGAAATTTCAAGGAATCTGATTGGTTAATAATAATGATAGCATTTATATATCCACCAATCAAGTTCTATATTTTGAAGAATATCGTAAAGTTATGATTCTTCTGACAACAGGTCCATATCCATTTCTTTATACTATGCACAGGTCAATGATATGTCCTTGATAACCCCCACTAATATACTAATAAGGAAATATGTCTTATTTAGGGACAAAGTTCAATGAAATTGCCCACAACGGCAAGGAGTAGAACCCATAACGGCAATGAATCATGACTAAAGATATTGTGCACATCCTGAGACAATGCACAACAAAAATATGAACAGTGTATATTCTTTCGATGCAGATCTCAAATAGGTCTAATATAAACTTTACAAAGCAGATCTTTATTTTACTCATTGCTATTTAAACAAGATGGCTTGATGTGTATATATGTTTTGATTGGACCCCTGCCCTTCATTCAGTTCTATTCTTTTATAAACAGTTTTCAAAACAATGGTTTCTCTTGGTTTCAGTCATCTCATGATATGAAACAATTTGTTGGGTAGAAAAATACGAATGGCTTTGATAATTTGAAAACATGGCCGACAAGTACCAATATCTTTGATGGACTAAGTTTAAATTTCGTGTGTTATAGTATAAAGAAATGGATGTAATTAACCCTGAAGACAACACGACAACACGATAGTTAGTAAAAGTCTGATCATTACCTGGTGAGGGGAATCGTGTCTGGATTAGGACCAGCATACATTGAAAAATTTCTGTAAAGAAAGTTACGCCACCAATAAATTTTAAAATAGGGAACTGTCCAGATATGCCACTGATACATTTTAATAAAGGGACTTGTAAAGATACGCCCTTCAGTATGCAATTGGTAAATAATAATAATCCGTACAAGCAAAAAGATTCCGTTAATCAAAATCTCGTCCAAAATATTTCAAAATCAAGAGTAAAAAAACAAGAACTTTTCATAAATTGTTTGAATATAAAACCAGTATAAAATTTTCAACAAAGCTAATTTCGATAACTATATTTTTTTACACCTTATTCCAAGTTCTCACAAAATCATTCGAAAACTTAAAAATGTAGTAATTTCATTATTTGGGAACAAGGGCAATAACTCTGTTTCTAAGTATCAGAAAGCGCTCAAATTCTAATTACATTTTCATTTTAAGAATATAAATATAGTTTCATCAAAATAAGTAGATTTTACAGGAAGTGTGTCGGACCTACAGACAAACGAGAGGCTGATAGACCCATTGGTGCTGACAATATACGTTGTCATAGAGAGATGTGGGTGTTAAAAATTTTAACATTCGGACAAAAGGTAGTAGGTTATTAACCCAAAAAAACCCCTTATCTAGTAAAATGGAAGAAAATTTAAAGAAAATCCTAATATAAATCCCAGTTTATAGAAAAAAAATTAACTAATTAAAATACAACATTTAAACCAAATTTTCAAAGAGAAAACACCAAATTGTGAAAGAAAAAATATTTTGCTCAAGTTAAGAGGCTGAAAAATCATTCTACACTCTAGAAGCATCAAAATGTTATTGTGCAAATCAAAAGCCAATACCAAATCTTAAAAAAAAATCAAAAGGTCAAAATCCCAAAACTTACGGATCATCGAAGCCCTTCTCTTCTACGTATTCTTCTTCCCTATGGTACAACGTACTCAATTTAACGGCAAATATTATACTTGGGATGAAGAAAAATAAACACCAACCCATACTGAACCAAAAACCATTCTATAAGATATAAAGATAATTTGTTATTCATTATCCATGCTTATAAGGAGCAGTTCATGTTATTTATGGGTAGAGTAAGTAATCTGATGTTACTACCTATACTACCTCAAAACAAAGTGGATTGCTCTGGTTTATATTTTGAAATTCAGTAATTTTAAAACGAGAATGACTGTAGAAACATCAAGAGATGTAGCATCAAAACTTACTTCAATGATTAATTCTTTTTCATAAAGCTGTATCAAGACACTACAGTTTACAATTCAATCCAAGAAGATATCATCAATATAACAGCATGATCAAAATTACAGTCAACATATTGTCAGTGAACCCCAAGTCTGATTTTAATTATAAAAAGTGATAAGGGTAGGAATTATGTTGTTTCAGCTGTACATCTTGATTCACATTATCACATAAGAGCTTATTCCATAATATTGTCTAGTGTTTGTGATAAATGTTGTTCCAATCTTACATGTTTTCTATACATTCTTTACAAACTTAATTTGAAAAACGATGGGAACTGGTCTCTAAGTGAAGACAGGATAACAAGTACAAATACTTTTCAAACTTCAGTAGTGACACGGTGTAACAGTTAAAAATATTTTATTATTGACCCGACATAATCAATTTCTTACCATTGGATATAAGACGACAACACAAAATGCGTCAGTCATTAAATAAATAGAGTCGTAAACAGGACGGCATTTACCAGCGTCTTTCTTGATCTGAAAAAAAAAAAACGTAAGTGAATAGCAACGTGAAGCAACGATTTACCCAAATTTGAAACTGGACATTATCTGTACCCATTTCCAGTTGGGTCCACAAGAAAAAACATCTTGAGCACGATCAAACTACCTCTTAGAATGAACATAAAATTTAAATGTTCAAACCAGACCTATATAAGAGTATATATTCATCAGTCGGACTTACTAGGTGTCATAATTATACAAACAGAATCCTATATAGGACAATAAATTAATAAAACTAGGTAATTATTGAAAAATACTTAAAATTCTAAAATCATATTAAATATTCTTACCATGGTTTTAATATCTGTTGTTTTGTTGCCTAAAGTATTTTTGATGTTGTTGACCACTTCACTCAGCATCTACAAAATAAAAAATGTCTTTCAAAATTTAACATTTTTGTGGTCATTGATAATCATCCATCATCAAAATTCAAACTAAATAATTTCGGCCAAATATATATTAACAGGACAGCTGCGTCATTTTTTTTTACCAATCATACTTCAGTCTCAGAAACAGGAATTTTTTAGTTTTAACTAAGCCTGGCCAATCATTAATAGTGTTCACATCTCATCGTCGAAATTTGAGTTTTCAAATCTAAGTGTGTCCAGATTTATTATCTGCCTTTGAATGCTAAAATGACAACTGGTCATTTTAAGATACTCTGTGATATATAGAAATAGCTAGTAACCCCACCACTTAAACAGAACACCCAACCCCTACCCATCTCCTGTTTCCTGTCCCTGGATTCTCTTTGCCCCTCATGAAAACATGCCATTAAATACTCACAGTGTTGACTTCTGTTACACCCTCAGAATTAAATTTCTTCTCTGCTGATTCTAAACCTTTGACAAGAGCTTCAGTTTCTGGCTGCAAATGAAATAAAATGTAATCATGTCACCATAAACAACTCTTGTTTTATCAAAATGTCACCACAGTGACACTTTACCTTTGTTTGTTTGTGTTATGAGCCTCATTCTGGATTCAATATGGCCGCCCCGTGAATGTGAGAAGAGTCAACTCAGACTAGATTCCATGAATTGTTGCTCACTAATAAAAGATTCTGCATGTAACTTCTCAGGATCACAGCCACTTTAATATTATAAAACTTGCCAACTGGCAAAAGAAAAGGCCAAGTTCTTACCTTGACGTTTGAATTCTCCTTCAAATGTGTTAAATTACCCTTCAAGTTGGTCTGAAAAACATGAAAAAGAGTTTTATATTCTACTATTCTGTATCTTATTGGTCTAAGGAAATGAAATGAAGTTTTATATCCTAATCTTCTGTACCTTCTTTGACTAATGAAATGAAATGAAGTTTTATATCCTACTGTTCTGTACCTTATTGGACTAAGGAAATGAAATGGAGTTTTATATCCTACTGTTCTGAACCTTATTCGACTAATGAAATGAAATGAAGTTTTATATCCTACTGTTTTGTACCTTATTGGGCTAATGATATGAAATGAAGTTTTATATCCTACTGTTCTGTACCTTATTGGACTAAGGAAATGAAATGAAGTTTTATATCCTACTGTTCTGAACCTTATTAGACTAATGAAATGAAATGAAGTTTTATATCCTACTCTTCTGTACCTTCTTGGGCTAATGAAATGAAATAGAGTTTTATATCCTACTGTTCTGTACCTTATTTGACTAATGAAATGAAATGAAGTTTTAAATCCTACTGTTCTGTATCTTATTGGACTAATGAAATGAAATAGAGTTTTATATCCTACTGTTCTGTACCTTATTTGACTAATGAAATGAAATGAAGTTTTAAATCCTACGGTTCTGTACCTTATTGGGCTAATGAAATGAAATGAAGTTTTATATCCTACGGTTCTGTACCTTATTTGACTAATGAAATGAAATGAAGTTTTATATCCTACTGTTCTGTACCTTATTGGACTAATGAAATGAAATAGAGTTTTATATCCTACTGTTCTGAACCTTATTTGACTAATGAAATAAAATGAAGTTTTATATCCTACGGTTCTGTACCTTATTGGACTAATGAAATGAAATGAAGTTTTATATACTACTGTTCTGTACCTTATTGGACTAATGAAATGAAATGAAGTTTTATATACTACTGTTCTGTATCTTATTGTACTAACGAAATGAAATGAAGTTTTATATCCTACTGTTCTGAACCTTATTGGGCTAATGAAATGAAATGAAGTTTTATATCCTACTGTTCTGAACCTTATTAGACTAATGAAATGAAATGAAGTTTTATATCCTACTGTTCCCTACCTTATTAGACTAATGAAATGAAATGAAGTTTTATATCCTACTGTTCCCTACCTTATTGGACTAATGAAATGAAATAGAGTTAACAGTATACTATAACAAAAAAATTTGTGATCTAGAATTATTGTGAGTTGACTTGTGGAGAATTATTATGTATTTAAAATAATACAAGCTCAAGAAGCAATATATCCTAGTGAAATACTTGTCACTTTCCATCAAGTGGGTCTATTATGATCTGGATTCAAATTCCAAAATGTATAATTACACATAACCTACCACATCCTTTTTCATGGGAGTAACAAGTTCCTTGTCCATTCTACGTAACTTAGCAGCAAATTCTTCTAACTGTTGTTTAAATTGCTGCAACGAAGAATAATCCAAATAAAATTAAATTTCTTTGTCCCGTATTTTCAATCCTTTTGCTCAACAACAGATTTTGCCAGAACAGCGGCATTAGCCTGAGTTAACTAATTTCAGAATGCTATGCCGTCTATTCCACATCCCTTTCAGATCTTACATTTCATAGTCAATTATGGCAATCATCAGGAAACCATAAAATGTATGAAAGGCAAAACTTCCTGTCAATATCAGTATATATATATAATAATGACCTTCTCCCAAATCGAAATTAAGATCAGATATGAAAAAAAAATGTCTGGTTGCCATCAAAATAAATAAACAGCCCTGGTTCACATAGCTTATAATGTTTATTTGGTACCGCTTGTCAACTCGGCATCCATTTCAGAGAGTCCACATAGCTTATAATGTTCATTTGGTACCGCTTGTCAACTCGGCATCCATTTCAGAGAGTCCACATAGCTTATAATGTTCATTTGGTATGAAACAAACACTGTGATAAAAATATAAAAAACATGATTTGCTTACACCAGTCTCACTAGCTGCTTTATTTTCTAACTTTTTTGCTAATTCTATTAGATCTATGGCTGTTAAATTTTTATTGATCTACAAGAAAAACACAGAAAAAGTTAAAAATTTCAACAATGTGAGACATTTGGATATTAGGTAGATTGTCGTTTTAGCAATAAGTAAGTAATGCCATTTGGCGTCTGCAAGGCAAATAATATAAACATGGGAATAAACAAGGCCTGGAGCAGTGTAGGATAGAGTAGAAAATAGAAGTGAATCAAATTTGGACCCACACTTTGTGTATTTGCTTCTTCCAGTTTCTCCTGTATCAATAATTCTGATTGCAATGTACCTTAACTATTCTCATCCTAACTGATTGATTAGCGAGTTTTTGGCATAGCTTGTGCGTTGTGTTGGCTGTCAAACCTCCCCCTCCTTTTTGAACCTAATCTCTGTATGTGACTTAGTGCCCCATTTACCAAAACTTAAAAAGATTCTCTTCATTTGATTGGACGATTACTTAATTTTATTCTAAATTTATTTTTATAAACCAATCAGAGTACTGTATTTCTTAAAATCTATTTTTAAACTACCTAAAAAATAACATGGACGGATGAAGTTTATATATTTTGAACCTCGCCCGCACAAGCATATTTAATTGAAAGGTATTGTAAAGAGGTTTTTTGTGCATCTGGAACACTGATAGTTCCTGCAATTCCACAAAAAATATGTGTCACCAATGGCAAAATATGCTTTATCACATAAAGCCCTTCGCGATTAGTGACATCATCAAACACCTAGTTTTAAGCGGAATTGCAGGAACCACAGACATCTGATTGAAATTGAAGTGGTACAAATTAATGTTATCAGTGTCCTGATACACATACAAATTTTAGAAAACCTCTTTATAATCCCTTTCAATAATTATAATAGCAAGATTTCTGCTAACATTTCACTTTCAACCACCATGCATTACTATATTTAAGCTATCCCTTTCCCAAAATCTTCCTTGCTCCATGGCGCTCACTAGTCTATGATTCGAAGCCGTCAATTCCTGTTACCTTTACAGAGGCAAAGTCAAACTTAAATTATCTGGCCGCATATTCTCAAAATGATCTAAGCGCTAGGATATTCTACAAACAGCGATATAAGTTAAGATACTAGGACATCCTAGCGCTAAGATTGTTTCGAGAATACGCATCCTAATGATGAGCTGCTGATCATATTAAAACCCAGACTAGATATTTGGTTTCATTTATTTTCTATGGGTCAATTCACTTTTCTAGATCTATTGACTCTAGATCTAACAATGTTTATAAGAAAGGTGAGTTCAATTATTCATATAATTTCAGATCTAGAAAGACTGAAATAACCCACAGAAAATATAAGAAATATAGTATCTGGAGCTGTATTTATCAAAATGTTTTCCCCGTATATATCGTGGGTGACCACTTGAAACCGTATATGCCATATTTGGTCATTTTGACTTTTCACTTGTAAAAGCGCGGATCTTGTGATCAAAACGTCGTATTCTTAGCTTGATTGTCAATAAACCAAAAACCGCTTCATGTCTTAAAATTCAAAATAGCACATAACATCATTTACACTAATATTCAAATATAGGTCATAGTCATGCAAGGTGGGTGAATTTAAAGAGATTTAGGGCTTAATAGCATGCTCTACAGAGACAGGCTGGGATGGCTAAATTTTATCTGCAAATAGATAATTACAGCCCTAATAGCCTATCAATGAATCATGAGGTGAGGGGTCAAGTTGGGGTCACAGAATTGTTAAGATGGGCTCACCGGCAATACTCATGTACATTGATAAAAAAAATTTCCTAGCGGGTGAGGGGAGGGTAAAGGGGGCATGCCCCCTCTTGGTCTCCCCGTGGCAACGCCCTTTAAATGTTAGAATTTCTGAGGAAACTAAAACAATGCAAAGTATTTAATAATGTGTTACTGTCAGATATTCTTTGAATCATGCATTTTAAATTTCAATAAATTATTGTTTGTACTCAATAACAAGACTATTTCAGATAGTACAAACATATTTTCAAAATACTCTCAACCAATCAAACTTCAAGACACATTTATAATTACGGTTATAAAAAAAGGGGGAAAGTGGAATTTTGCATTCAGAGGGGAAAAATCCTGTAAAGCTCAAAATACTACATACTCTTAAATTCACAGGCATAAGAGAAATGATCAAACTTATTTTTAAAAAAGAGGCAGGTTGGTCAAAAATATAGACAATGAATGAATGAATGAATGAATAAAAAATGGATGGAAGAATGAATGAATAAAAGAATGAAGAAAAGATGAATGAATGAATGAATGAATATTTTTTCAATAGAACAAACAATCAGTCAAAAGGGTCAGAATTAATTCCATTCCACATGATACAATAACATCATAGGCATTGGCTCTAGATTTATAAAGATATTTCTAATAGCGCAGGCTGCAACTATTTTACAATCATTTTAACCTAGACATACAATAAGAACATGCTTTAACTAATATAATACCCACTCTTTTCATCTAAAATACAAAGTTCATTAAACATTAGAAACACAGAATGGACACGACAAATTTCGTGATTCAGAATTTGTGTTATCGGCAAGTATAGCAGTACAGGGCCAGTCTCCTGAGACTGGGGGTACAATTAAGGGAGAGACTAACTTAGTAAGAGGACAACTTACTGTCAAGGTTAAATTCCAAATGTAATGAAAACTTTCGAAAAATGAAATTGATTTGGTGAAGTACGACACAAATATTCATACATATTTAACCTACTGATGTTGTCGGGTTTCTAACGCTTCTGCATGTTGTATGATATTTTTGGGCGAAAACGGATAACACAAATCAATATTTTTTTTATTTGTTGGAAATGAAGTGGGGTTTCAATTGAGGGTACAAAATATTTTTCTAGGGGGGTAAATGCTGCCACTGAGTAGAGACCTTCAGACAACATCTTGAGATTCAGTTGACAGTTTTCTACTGATTTAGCCAATAAAGTAGAGATCTTCAGACAACTGGACTATTTTGAAAACCAGGGGTCTTATTATGTAAAATTTAACTTTAATGATTTTAAAATTTGTTTTATTATCCAATCAGATGACTATATTTCTTAAAATCTGGATTAAATCTTATTTAAGTTTTCCAGAATAAAGCCTAGGCTACATATATCTGTATATTCATACAATAAGGACAGTAGGACAGACAGACAGATATGGGGTTTTATATGTGGACAAAAATTTACAAAAATTAAATAGGCCAATATCAAATAAGTATGTGATACCAATGAAGGACATTTTTCAAAAAAATTAAACTAACAATCATTGTATTAAAGAAACACATTTTAGGTCCAAAGGATTTTACTGATCCTTGGCCTTTTTGGCAATGACCTTTCCCAGATTCTCTATACTCATTCACCTCTCGTAAACTTGAGGACCGAACAAAGATGATTTTAAAATCACCATACTTTCTAATCACTCCTAATAACAATTTTGTTCACTCAACACAGAAAATGATGTCATGACTTTAAACACTAGATTTGATTCAGCTACAACCCTTCCCCCTTTATATAAATTATCTTACCTCAGCTTCAAAAGAATCATAATCAATTTTGTCCAGGCCAGCATTGCCGAATTCCTCTATTTGTTGTCTAAGTTCAGGTATTAGGATGGTAATGTTATTAAAGTCAACGTTAGATTTAGCTATATTATCAATCTGTTTATATAGTGACTAAAAAATAGAATATAGAATATAGAAATATAGAAAACTTTAAGGGATTGTAAGGTAATATTCTAAACTTTTTATGTGTATCAAGGACATTCTGAGATATTGAGATAATGAGATAAGTTTGTTTTTTTCATTTTAAAAAGTAGTGCAAAAAGGCTTAACATATCCAATAAACTTTGCACATGAAATCTAAATTATACGCATAAATTAAAAGAATAGAACACATACTGAGATATTTAGATAATGAGATATGTTTGTTTTTTTTTCATTTTAAAAAGGAGTGCAAAAAGGCTTAACATAATCTAAATTATGCGCATAAATTAAAAGAATAGAATACATACTGAGATATTGAGATAGTTGTTTATGTTTAAGAAACTATCTAACTGTAGAGCTGTATATATAGCTTGATTTTCTTCACAATTCCTGGGAGAAAAAATATGGTTCATTCTATTAAAGGAATACTGTTGTATAATTATATATCATATACCTTGTTAATTAAGATCTCATTATCACTTTTAAAATGAGATTCGTCACCCAATTGATCACAATTAAATGAAAATATTGGTTGACATGATGACAGTTTCGCCCAGCTTTAGGTACTAGTACCCCCTGGTAACATCAACAAACACCACCAGAGTAACTGAGAGGCTCTTGTACAAGTTTAACAAGATTCAGACCTCTGTGAATAATTAACGAGTTTTGGTACCTTTCAGTTCACTTATAGCGCATATTTATGTAGTTAAGGGGTAAGAGGAGTCCAAAAGGTTGAGAACCCTGGGTTGAATGAGTGAATGATATGAAATGTATGACAAATGAACAAATGAATAAATGAATTAAATAAACAAATGAATGAATGAAATAAACAAATGAATATAAAATGAACAGATGAATGAATGAATCAACCAATGACTTACTTTAATGTTTGAACTATACTAAATTTAGCGTTAGAATCGTTGAATAAGTTCTTGGTGAAGTCCAGGTTTTGAAATACCAGATTTTCAAATGGCTGAAAAAACAAAAGGATCCTCTATAATGCATAAGTAAATTCAATCAATATAATCATGGATCTCAGAGGCACACAGAAAATATATGCAAATTATTGGAGGAAGAAGACTGTTTATCTTGGCCTACACCATCTTAACAATGTCAAGCTATTACAAAATTCTTATACCTAGACTGCAATAGCCACATTTCTTGTATCATGGAATGCAGCAATTTGATTGGTTTGTACATGAGAATGTAGCCAATCAGAGCCCTAGACAGAAAGACTGTAAACATTATGGCTTACTGATTAACTGTATTCACTAACATACAATCCAACCAAATTGTAGTCAATTAGCAAGGGTTTACCACAGGGTTCTCTTTCGCAAAAAAATCTTTACATCCATATGACCATATGTATGGTATTTCACCATAAAATTCCAGGCTGATAACAAATTATTATCATAGGATATTTCGTGAAACTGGGACAAGGTGCCTATTGTAGTTTCTGTTTTAAAAAAAGGCAAGTATATTCACCTGTAAATCAGCTGGTTCATGTGTGACAAAATATCGGCAAGCCTCCGTATAAGCAAAACCTCCAGCCAGAAACAATATTAAACATATAATCATCAGAATCCAGGAAAACACGAACGAGAAGGCTACACCACTGAAATATACCAAAAGTAGATACATTTTAAGTTTCATTAAGAATCCCTGTATAACCTGATAAATCAATTTAAACAGTGGATTATTGAAAAACACTTTATCTTAATATGTTTATTTTAGTTTATGGACAGTTATAGAGTTTTATCGATTAACAGTAATTCATTGTGTTGTATAATTATGACCCAGGTAAGTTCACTGATGAACAAAGACTCATTTTAACCAAGTTTAAACCTAAGTACATTACGCTGTTTTATGGAGTATACTGTATACTGCTGTTGTATAATTATGACACCAGGTAAGTCCACTGATGAATATATACTCTTTTAGCCAAATTTGATAATGTAAATTTTATGTTCATTCTAAGAGGTAGTATCCTTTAAACTTAACAGGTAAAAGAAAGGTAATTGGAATAAACTTACGCCATTAAGAAGTTTCCTCCTACACCTGTATTACAGCAGGCAGCGCCGCGACCTGGCCTTTCTCCACACATACCAAACAGTACGCCCAGATAGTAGAATAAAACTATTAATAGTAACAAACAGCTTATACCCAGACCTGCATACCATCTACAAAAATAACAACAGTTCTTAATAAAGAAGAAATGAAATGAATGGAGTTTTACATCCTACTTCTCTGCACCATGTGGGCTAATGAAGAAGGGCATTGTCATGCAGGGTGGAATGAGGGAAATTTTGCCAGGACAGCGGCATTAGCCTTCTCTTTTTCGATTTCCAACTGTCAAGGGATCTTCAACTCGGTTTATAGTCCCATCCAAACAACTAGATGCTCTTTCGATGTCAGTCCCTCTTACCTACATCACTGACAGGGGGAAACCGGGTTGAAAAATCTGAAGGTATTATCTCGACCTATGCTTGGATTCGGCACTGAACCTTCAGGTTTGCGGGCCTCTAACTCACTGAGCCACCGGGGCTCCCAGTACTTATTTAAGGGGTAAAATATCTACGTGTCTTTTGCAATAGTGACACATATAAAATGCCTAATTTGAAAACTCATCTGATTTAAAATTGAAATGGTGAAAATCCATGCTATCAGTGTCTGCGATACACATAAAAAGTTTATGAAGCTTCTTAACAATTTCATTAAAAGGCAAATTCATTCAGAGCTTCAAATTAGCCCCCTATGACAGAACAGAAAAGAAACCAGGTGGAGATGAAAATGATTTCTGTCAACTCCAAAATTAGTAAATGAAATTTTATGAAAGTTGAACACATCCACAATCTCCACAGTATACATAAGCATAACAAAATGCATCAATATACAATCAAAGCTGAAGCTTTGTTTATAGGACGAAACGTTGAAATTTGATGAATCGTCAAAATCTTGAACTTACACATAATTTCCATATTTGGAGATTTCACTTTGTTCACTTTCTAGAGAACCTTGGAAATCAAAAACTGGTTTTGTCTGAAAAAAAAAGGTGGAAAAAATTGGGATGGAAATTGACACAAATACATGTACGTTTCAATATAACCAGAAAAAAAAACCTGACATATACCCATACATGAGTAATCTACCGATGATGTCAGGTTTCTACCCCTTTTGCATGCTGTCCACCGCTCTACCGATGGGATACCCAATATGATATACCATCCAAATTTCTGTCATTTTAGTCAAAAGTTAAATAGCCGACAAAATGAAGGAGATATTGCCTTCTGTCCTCAAATTTGAAATATCAACTTCACTATCAACCGAAAGGTTAACTGTAACTACCAGTGTCAAGAGGGGTAAGGGTGAGACATCAAAATGTGTACTATAACAGTGTCAAGAGGGGTAAGGGTGAGACATCAAAATGTGTACTATAACAGTGTCAAGAGGGGTAAGGGTGAGACATCAAAATGTCTACTATACCAGTGTCAAGAGTGTGCACTATCTATTGATGGGAACTATAGTCAGAAATATATATTTATTTATATCCAACTTACTGCGTCCTGTATTTTTCCCTTACACAAATCAATACCATTTGTAACATCCTTTCTTACATCTCTCATGGTGTTTGTAGCCTCTAAAATAACAGATTAATATTCAATTAGTTAAAACAAGGTCACATATTCTTGTAACCATCTTACTTCAATTAGTTAAAACAAGGCCATGTAACTTCGTTTGTCAATGAAGCCAATCAGAGGCCTCAACAGAAAGTAAGTAAACCATAAGCCATAATGTTTAAAGTCTTTATATCGAGTGCTCTCATTGGCTGTATCTGCTAGTGTACATTCCAATCAAATTGCTTCATTCCATGATACAAGAATAGTGGGTATTGAAGTAAAGTTACTTTGTTTCTAATCTGCCATCGAAGAATCTTTCCTTAAAATTTTGGCATTTTAAATAATTCAAATGTTAAAAACTTACTGATTATACTGTCACTTATCTTATCAGTAACATTTGACTTCACTTGGTCTATTTTACCCTCCACCTAAAATATACAATAAATATGGGGGTAAAGACATATTTTGAAATGGCCCAAAAAATTCCACACTGCTTATGACAAATTCTTATTATATTTTGAAAAAGAAGGCAATGCGCCAGTTTAATTTAAGCATATTTTATTGAAATCATTGGATAGGATTGGATACAAGTTTCAACAACTTAGGAAAAATCCTCTCCTGGTACCAGTCTGGAGCACAATACCATTGAAGCACAAATACTGGTGAAGATTGGTTTTAATAAACAGTTCATTAAAACAAAAATCACAATTACATAAAACGATTAAGTGAACAGGGAGTTGCTACTCGCTTACTTCCCCTTGATGGACCTAGACCACTAATATTGCAGTAATACACATCTGGACCTTTCACACCCCCAAAGATTTGTTTCATCTACATTTCCAGCATGTGATGATGTGAGGTGCTCTCTCAATTCAAAATAAATTCTTCTCCTACACCAGTTGGTCATAACCCAAACACCCCAAGTTGGAAACTGGGGTCCTGGAATGTTTACGAGCAATTGTGGAAGGACGGAATGATGGACGGATATGAGTGACGCTAATATTTGTCTTACCTGATTAATATACTGAGTTATATTCAAACTATCCTTCACATTATCAATTTCTGTGGACAATTCACTCAACTGAAATATACAATGAGAGGTTGACAGCCCAATTTTCAGATTTTGTTCACTCTATATTTATACATTTTGCACCCATAAATTGTTTTACATTGTTTGTAAAAGGACTAATTGTAAACAGCCCTGGTCTAATTTAGGCCCCTAAAAAGATCATTATTATTATTATTATTATTAACTCAGGTAATTTTCATGTTTAATCATGTTTATAAAACCAATCTATGTAGAACCATGTTGATTGGCCAGTTTTAAAGTCACATGATATTTATCATCTTGGTGCTCAAAGAAGACCTGCTAAAGTAAAACAGGGTAGAAATGTGTAATATAACAGAAGATTTAATGACTAGTCAATGTAATTGTGAAAAGCACTAAAAGTGTAAAACTTGTTTTTAGAAACTGAACATGGACCTAGACCACAAATATTGCAATATCTGTTATGTTATTTATGACACCAGTCCACTGAATAATATAAAATCTTTTTGGCCAAGTTTAAAAATTTGTGTTTATCCAAAGAGATAGTGCCCGGTACTCCTTTTATAACAATACCCACTTTCTTACCTTGCTAAAATCTGCCTCTGTTTTATACTTATCCGTATCCAAACCTGTACACTTCCCATTATTTGGTGGCTGACAAAATTGGTCTATTTCATTTTTAAGTTGTGTTAGATTGGTAGACAGGGTATCTCCATTTGTTTTTAATTCTTTTAATGTATCTCTGATATTCACTAAATCATCAAGCACAATGTCGGTTTCTGAAATTATAAATTAATGATATGAAACAGACAGATGTGCCATTTTCGGGGGTTGATTTGGGTCTTGAATATTTGTAAATAGTCTTTAGGAGTACTAGAAATACTCAAACTTCTTATCATTCCTTTAAATATACCTCAAACTAGGAATTTCACTTTCTATTTCTATATATGTCTTCTCTATATATCACAAGAATCTCAAGAAAACACGAGTTATCATTTTAACACTCAAAACAAACATTCTGGACACATAAAAATTATGAAGGCTAAATTGCGACGATTGGCTGTGAACACTATTACTAATTAGCTTAGCTACAAAATTTCTGTTTCTGAGACTATGGTATGATTGGTCACAGGGAGGGAAATACTGCCCCTTTAAAGTGATTACTTTACATTTAATATTTGTTTTATCAAATGCTAGAGCACAATCTCAACTATGTGGATCACTTTTCAGAATCAAATCTAACACTGTGTTCTTCTACGATTCAAAAATATAAAGAAGACGGTAAAGCAAATGCTTTTTACCAGATTGTCCCTTTTAAGTGATGTGATCGCCTAATATTTGTTTTATCAAATGCTAGAGCACAATCTCAACTATGTGGATCACTTTTCAGAATCAAATCTGACAGTGTTCTTCTACGATTCAAAAATATATAGAAGATTTTCCCTTTAATATGAAATTTAAAATTTGATTAAAGTCACAAATGAAAATCGGCGTCGCGGCTGATCATGAAATAAACTCAGTGTACCTGAAACAGGATGAAATGAAACGGGCCTCTATCATCCAGTCCCTCTTTGTCTACATACAGCTTAAATGGAGCTGTATTGTACGTCATAAAGCCATGCAGTGTGCAAAGAGGGAGATTTTGCCACGACCAATTATTATGAAATGTAGGAAAAAAACGGGGTACATACTTTTAGCAAGATCTTTAGTTTGATCAATAAACACACTAGCATTCACTATATCTAGTACCTTCTTTACTGCAGTAATGGCTGACTCTACAAAATACAATTATACTTGTAGCCAGGGGCCTGTTTTACAAAATGATAAGAATCTGTTCAAGAGTGGAATTTTACATTGAGCAATGCAATACTTATGACAAAACAAAATTATTTTTTTGAAAAAGATAGCAGGGAATACTTAATAGAAAATCACGAAATAGTAAGGATTATTAGGTGGGAGGGGGGTAATGCTGCAATCTATCAAATATCAAGGATCGTGCAGGGTAATATAAGGAAAAAGATTAAAAACCCCTGCTATAGTCAGACTGAGAATATCATCCAATAGCTGGTATACTTCTAATCATGGAACGATACGATATAAAGACCACATGTCGATACATATCATACAATCAACAGGGGTGTTTCCACTTTCAAATCATTTTACATAGTGAGAGAACGGCATGTGGCTCCCCTGGAAAATTGTGTCATCCCTACTCAGCCCCCAGTGGCAGAGCCAGGTTTGCATCCGAGGAGGGGTGAAATATCTGAGATTGCTCAAATTTCTAACCTAGTTATGAGATTTTTGCCGAAAAAACTTGCTTTCGGGGCCGCGAGGGGGGAGTCCCCTCTGCCCCCCCTTTGGCTCCATCACTGTCAGTCCCCTCACCTAATGTTTCCTACAAACGCCACTGACAGGGCTACGATACGATACAGTTATAGTCAAGAAATATGAATTTTAAGATGATTATTGTTATTTTGAATCTTACCATTAATAGAAATTGTGATCTCTTCTGTAGCAGCCTCATATGTTTTTAATATATTCTTTTCTAAAAACTAAAAAAACAGAAAAAACCATACAAAAATATCATTTACAGGTAACTGGACTCTCTGAAAGCAGTCTAATTTAAATAAGATCTTTTTAATAAAATTTCAGTCTCTAATATCAGTAAGTTTTTAGCTAGATTGACAACCTGAAACCAATTTAACAAAAAATACTACTTTAATATAATTTCTATCTTCATTGTAATCTATCAAGTTTTCTACCACAGTACTGTCCTAATGACATTATATTTAACCAATCAAAGTGTGTCATATACAACCTGTTATCAGTGACCACAGTAAAATCCAAATAATCTGACATATTCTCTACTATGGGTTTCGCTATTCCATGATTTGTCATGGTTATCAGGAGAGGTCCTACATTGGTTCATATTCTGAATGACTAGTCACTTGAAAATGCCTGATGTTCTTGAGTCCTGGATTATTGCCCCCTGAAACATACCCCCAAGCCTCAAACTTACCTTGACCGTATTATTAACATAATTATCTAACGAGGCCACGGCTTTATCAACGTTTCCCAGAGGCCCCATTTTATCCTTGTTATCCAGTTTCTGGTGTAAAATATCATTGGTTACGAAGGCACATATTACACCAGCTCTAGAAAATACAAGACATATACATTTACTATACAAACAATATTATCTATGTGGACTCTCTGAAAGAGATGTCTTAACCATTATTAACTCTATAAAATACCAAATTAATACATTTACCATACAAACAATATTATGTATGTGGACTCTCTGAAAGAGGTGTTGTGAACATAATTATATTAATAAAATACCAAATTAAAACCTAACAATATAGCTATATGGACTATCTGAAACAGACGATAAATTCTAACTATGTGAACTCTCTGAGAAAGGTGACGAATTGAAGTGTACAGAGATATCTCTATTGCTGTAAATGATTTGTGCTGTAAGATTTTAGGGGTACAAGAGTAATAAGTAGGATAAGGTTATTGGAGAGGTAAGGAACTTTGGATTTACTTGTTTGTTCTCTACAATATACTATATACATTTCTCTTGTTCTAGGTATTCCTTATTTTTGCCTCAAGAGGTAACGGGCAGCTTGTAAAAAAAGGGCATTACTACTCGAAAAGATAAGAAACCTTGGCTTTGTTTGTTTTTTTGGTGTAAGATACTTACAGGCACACAGTGTTAATAATGAGTAAAACTGTACAATACGACGTGCGTTTACATTTGGCTCGTTTTGGGTCATGTAATTTCCTCTTTCCCCCACAACGACCGCAACATCGGCAACAACAAAAACAGCAACCAACAATTGGCATAATTATAGCAAATAATACTCCTACTGCTAAACATAATGTATATCCTAGAAAATAACTTGAAACCTGGAAAGATACAGACAAAATTAATATTTGAATAAATTAATTACGAGGAATGAAAAGGTTTTTTTTTAATTTCAAATTTATTGTTAACCAATCAGAAGGCTTTATTTCTTCAAACTGGATTTCGAAAAACAGGCCCCAACAACCCAAAAATCAAATGGAGATGTCTTATAACTGTACTTTGCATAATGACAGTTGTTTGTGGTCAGAGTGGTGAAACTGTCATATCATTTTCTACTTAGACTACTCTTTGACTTCAATAGACGTTTTCCTTTCAACTGATGTTTTCCATATCGAAAAGAATTCTTTTTCCTAATCTATAAATTGTACATAGAAATATGGTCTTACCTCCTGCCATCTTGAATTAAACTCAGCAAAATCAAAGTGACCTTGAGCAATGGCTGTTAAATCTGAAACAGATAAAAATCAGGAATATTATATCAGAGGTCTCAGAAGGGGTGATATTGGGGGTAGGACAAACAGACACCACCCTCAAAGGGTTCCACCTCAACCTCTCCATTTCTATGCCCTTTACCATCTAAATATACCCAAAAAATCATGGAAAAGGAACATCATGGAGAGACATCCTTTCAAGACCTAAAATTTCGGCAGAAACACAGGCTTGGGCTAGCTTTATATAAAAAAGTGACTTTGAATTTTAACGAGTGGTTTGAAAGATAGAAGAAAAAAATTGTATTGATATATTTTAAAAAGGCACAAGGAGTCAATTTCAAATTGGGCGTAAAGTGTTTACCTAATATATACAATTATATATATATCAACACAGAAGGTCCAGTCAATTTCAAATTGAGCCCAAAGTGTTTACCAAAAATCATACATTGTATTGATAAAATTTCCAAAAGGAACAAGTCAATTTCAAATTGGGTGCAAAGTGTTTACCAAATCACACATTGTATTGATATATTTTCACATGTAACGCCCAGTCAAAATGAAAGTAAAGTGTCAGTCTGTAAAAGGTCAAGTTAAAAGGTCAATAATAACAATAAAACAATGGTCCCCACGGTGTTTTTAATATTCTAGCTATAATTCTACACATATTGATATCATTCTCTTATATTATGGTTTCCATTAGTTCTATAAATATTAAATATCTACATCAGAACAAAACATATCACATGAATATTATTAACTATGTAGACTCTCTTAAACAAACCCAAATACCAAATAAGCATCATGTGGACTCTCTAAAAGGGCTGCTGGGCCAACAAACCTAAACACCAAATAAACATCACTAGCCATATGGACTCTCTGAAAGCTCAGTTGACAAACCTAAATACCAAATAAAAATTATTAGCTGTGTGGACTCTCTGAAAGGAATGCTGAGTGGCAAGTTGACACATCAAAACTTCAAAAAAAAAATTGGTCATTCTCAGAGAATAATTCCAGTTTGACGAGACCTTTTTAAGATAATAAAAAATGCACTTTAATTGCAAATACAAATCTGGAAAAGCTAATAAGTTAATATAATCTTTGTAAGACATATAGAAGTAGGAAATTACAATAAAACACTAAGATATATGGATATACTACTTCTAGTTTTATTACATACTACATTTCCAAACACATACAGGTAACGTTATCAGGTAAAATTTTATTTGATAACGTTACCTGTATGTGTTTCTAAACGTAGTATGTAATAAAACTAGAAGAAATATATCCATATAATTTGTGTTCCTAACATATAATATTTATGAAACTGTAGCTTCATTATTTATAAAGATTTAAATTACTGGATTATAATATAAATCATGGGGCTCTGTAACTAAGTATCTGTAGAAATAAATTAGATATATTATACATGAATTGAAAACAATACATTGTTACAACAGGGCTGGTGATTTTGTTTACTCTCTGAGCCAATCTTGTCTGACAATTAAATGACACTATTGTACAACAAGATGTGTGCAGGGAGTGCTGTCCCTACTAAAATTGATTTTAAAAGGGTTGTAAAGAGGTTTTCTATTGGGACAATGATAGCATCAATTTAACAAATAAAAAAAGCTCCAGTCAGACATGACTGGTAAATACAGTCTTATCAACAGCCCTGATTTACCGTAACTAGATTGGAATGTCAATATTAGAAAATTGAACTGTCCGTAGAAGACGATGTTGACTTTAGAGACATTAACAATAAACTGAAGGTGTAAATAAATGAAGGGTCAAACCTAAAGGTCGTTACCCACTACAGCATTTTCAGTCGCGTGACAACGCCTTGTATATCACTTCGAAATATTGCTCTGAAATCTTGTATGGGATTCGTAGATATTCCACAGCAGCAGTCTCTCAAGACTGGGGGTACAAATAGGGGCCAGATTAACATAATAAGGGAGACGACTGTCAAGGTTGAATTTAAAATGAGACGGCTCTGTGGAAGCGTCATAAACACCTGGTTCTTTTCCAAGAAAATTTTTGAAAAATAAAATTCATATGTTGAGGCAAAAAGATAAAAAATATTCATTTTTTTAATTTGTTAGAAATGAAGTGGGGCTATTATTGGGGGCACAAAACAATGTACTACACCCCCCCCCCCCCCCTTTCGCAGCAACTGACCCCTGAGCTGTCAACAACATTTCAAACCCCAATAACCCCTGAGAAAGTTTTCTGTAGTGGGTCAAGACCTTTACTCAGTTATTTGTGGAGTGAAAAATTTCATCAATATTCTTCAGTTTACTGAGCAAATACACTCTCTTTCCTCATTGACCATTCTTCATGTATACCTTACATTTTAACAAGTCTGAACTTAAAATTAGATTAAAGAACTGACAGTCCTCTTGTATCAGTGTCCAAAAGTAGGTCAATATAAGTATATAAGTAAGTGGCCAGGGGGAGGGGATGTCAACAGAAAAGAGGCTTTCTGAGCTTTGCCCCCCTCCCCCGCTTTAAAATTTCTGTACATGACTTTTTCAGTAGCCATTTGTAGCTTCATCAACTAAAATAATTTGGAAAGATTACTTTTTCAGAAGCCCTCCCCACTTTCAAATTTGTTATAAATATCTGAGGTTGCCCTAACTTCTAACCTAGTTATTAGAGTTTTGCCCAAAAAACCTGAGGGCAACAAGAGCGGGTGGCTGCTCCCACTGCCACCCCTTTGGCTTTGCCACAGGTAAGGTATGTGTTTTTCTTTGAAGATAACAAATCCACATTCAGATGACATATTATAATGAAGTGTCATTGTCATCTATAAGGAAAGAGTATGACATAATTATACCTAGAAACGTGATAATATTACCACATGAATCATAAACCAGTTATAATAATCATTGTATCTAGGATAGGCTGGTGATAAAATTTTCTACACAAAGGGAGTTTACAGGATACTGAATAAAAATGTTTATAATTCGAAGAAAATCTAAGATAGATCAAACCAAATAGATCACGACCAAATACGCCCACTTGGGCATGCAGTTGGTGAAATAAGAAACTTTCTCCTTCATCTTTTTATAAAAAACCAGCAAAAAACTGTAGATTTTATAAAGATTTATAAAGAAATGAGATTGACAGACATGAGGACCAATGATTCACCATTCTGTCAATAAAAATACAAACTGAAACTGTTGCGTCAATGAAATGTTAAAGATCCCTCGACAGTTGGACAGCTGAAAGAGCAGGCTAAAGCCGCTGTCCTGGCAAAATTTCCCTCATGGCACCCTGCATGGCGTTGCCCATTAGCCCACAAGGTGCAGAAGAGTAGGACGTAAAATTCCATTCATTTCATTTTAGTTTCATTTTATATAGGATTGAGAAATGATATTGAAGTAAAATTGCTATACAAGATTTTTAAGGACATCTGAGATGACACGAAGCAAATGTATTGGATTACTGCTTCAGTCTTCATCTTATTATCCTTTCTAGAGACCTCCACTGAAGTGTATCTTGGCCTTTCCCTGCTTCTCTTTCAATAGATAGCTGAAAGAGTCCCGAGTTAATACACTTAAATTTACCTGACTCACTATATGGACATGATAGGCTGATTCAATGGTTGCTTTCTGCTGTCTTGTCACAATCTGCTAGCTAGGCTGATTCAATTGTTGCTTTCTGCTGTCTTGTCACAATCTGCTAGCTAGTTGGACACGATAGTTCTGTATGCAGTGCTATCTTGTCACAATCTGCTAGCTAGTTGGACGTAATAGTTTTGTTCAATGGTTGCTCTCTGCTGTCTAGTTGGACACGATAGTTCTGTATGCACTGCTATCATGTCACAATCTGCTAGCTAGTTGGACACGATAGTTCTGTATGCACTGCTATCTTGTCACAATCTGCTAGCTAGTTTGGACATAATAGTTTTGTTCAATGGTTGCTCTCTGCTGTCTAGTTGTGGACACAATAGTTCTGTATGCACTGCTATCTTGTCACAATCTACTAGCTAGTTGGACATGATAGTTTAGATCAATGGTGGCTCACTGCTATGATGTCACAATCTGCTAGCTAGTTTGACACGAAAATATCATTATCATATATTGTTCAAAGATCACAAGATAGATAAAGATATCTTATCTTTCTTCCTGTTTTCAAATGAATTATTTGTTTAAAGATTAACAGTTTATCTCTAATCAAACTGATAATTCATGTCATCAAATTGAGTAGATAGCGTGGACAAACTATAACGGTGACAAAGCACGAGAATAATAATATCTATAAATAACGTTTTGGATGTGACGCTAGTCTAAAAGCTTTTTTTTTTGTTGAAGTTTAGGAGTGCTGAATGTTAAATTTTGATTCTGAAAAAGTGATACAAATTGCTACAAAGTAGGCTTAGACATTTAAGTAAATTGTTACATTGTTGCCTATTTTTATTTGTTAAAGCCAATATCTAAACAACTAGAGCCTTATGAGGGTTTACAGCTTTCCCTATTTAACCAACTGATAAAGCAAATATTCAGACAGGGGTAATTTCTCTCGAGAGGGAGGGATGGGGGGTGGAGTTGAGGATTATGGTCCTAGTCCTGGTTTGCACCAAAATTACACCCCCACTTTATTTGAAAAATATGATTTTGTTACGTTTTTGAACCAAATTATGCAACAGAATGCATCACTCCATGATGCCCTTTGAGCCAGTCTGCCCCTTATTTGTACCCCAAATCTTGGAGGGTTGGCTGTATCCCTATAAATAGCGTAACAATGTTTACTATTTCTTAATTATTATTTAACTATTGTTGTTTCCAGGTTATAAACATGTTATTACAGTAAATAATGAATATTTAATTAGTTGAATTGGATGAAAGATATTGATGAGATGTTAATTACCTGGTTCAGGTGACTAGACTATAAATAATATAACAAGACAAGGTAGAAATAATCAATCTCAAGTTATAGTTAACACACACCCACCCAAACCCAAAATCTTAACGATAGTGCGGGGAAAAATAAACCAAACAGAGGCCTAACTACTAATATTGCAATAAAAATGTTTCTGTCATATTATTTGTGCCTTATTGGCCTGAGGATGGGAAATGCCATGAAGTGGGAAATGAGAAAAAAGTTTTCTCCGAGTTCAAGAAGAAAACATTGTAATATATGTCAAGGGGGAATTATCTGATAACAATAATAAGTAGGTATATTGAATATTGTATATTGATATTTAGCAGATAGATACACAGAACTTGATGAGGTCATACTATTGTGTTACATCTACAAAGTCTGTGGAACTTGATTAAGTCATCTGTCTTCATTAATCTAATCAATCCAGCTGTAAATGGGTATGGAAATTGCATGAATGATCAATGACGTGGTTTGGCCAAGGATCAGCTAGTGGACAGGATCCTCATGAACCTAAGATGTTATTCTCATAAAATATAGTTGTTGGTTTCTGTGTATTTCATTTGTTATATTATAGAAATTATTGTACAACATAAGTCATCCTGATTGGTTCAAATTCACTACCCTACCAAACTATGTTTTCAAGGTCGTGATGATACCTTCATAATTTTCAACTCAATTTACCCCTGTCAGTGATGTAGGTAAGAGGAGCTGACATGGAAAAAGCTTTTAGTCGCTTGGATGGGACAAAAATTTATGGCAAAATTTCCCTCATTGCACCCTGCATGGCGTTGCCCGTCTTAATTAGCCCACATGGTGCAGAAAAGTAGGACGTAAAACTCCATTCATTTCATTTCACGCAACTATATTGATAAAGTAGGCCACAGTTTTATCTATTTTTTAAAAATGGGTTCCCTGATTTTCATTTATGAAAATCAAAATGGTAATACTTATATGAATAGAAAGAAGAGGTGTTCTAATGACTTTGAAAAATACCAGTTTGTCTCACATGTCCATAATTAATTCATAATCAGCTAAATTAGAAGAGAATTACCAGCCGAATTCCAATGAATGACTGATCAAGAAAGGTCAAAAAATCTTTCTTGTTCATCCAGACTTTACATACATGGATATTTATGATTGGTTAAAACTTAAATTATATGCAATAAGAACATAATGATATGATTAAGAATATATGATAATTTATTAGAAACACCAATTAATCAAATAGTTTGCTTAATTTGACACTAAAAAATAACGAAACCCAACTTTAACAAAAATGAAAATGAGTTTCACATACTATTTTTCTGCATCTGTTATCGCTAATGAAGTCAGGCAACACCATGCAGTGTAAAATAAGTGAAGTTTTGCCATGCAGGACAGCTGCAGCATTAGCCTACTCTATTCAAATTTCCAACTGTCAAGGGATCTTTAACGTGAAACATTATTATAGTTAAACCAAAACAAGAATACAATGTGATGAATTTAAAGAATGCAATCTATATCATCAGGTGAAAATTACCTTGGTTATTTCAACTTAATATAATAACAATTGTTTATAATATAGACTTCACAACTCTTTTAACAAGTCATACTTTAAATTCTTCATCTCTTACACATCGTCTCTAGGAATTACCAGATTTCTTAAATCATGCATGCGAAAGACTGTTGACCTACTGTAATGAGTACAGAATAAGTCATCATCCTCATTATTTTGGAAGATCCAGCTGAACGTGGGTACGTAATTCTGGAACATACATAGCATAACTTGTCAAGCAAGTAACATACACCAACAGTATAATAGCAGGCAAAAATACTTAGTCACTAGGACATCAAAATTTCACCACAATTATTGACGACTCGTCTTTTTAAGGTACTCTGTGATATATAGAAAAGACATGTATTAATATTGAAATAGTGAGTAAAATTCCTAGTTTGAGATATTTTTGAAGGAATTTGAACGTGCATAGCCTGCAGCAGACCCTTGGATAGCATACTAAAGATATAAAGATGAAGATCTATTGAACACCAAATGACTTGAAGTTATTTAACAGTCATAAAGACATGTAGTATAAATATATATTATATAAGTCTATTAATCATTACTCAACATCATATATATTATTGACAATTCAATACAAATTACATCATAGAAAGGACAGAGGTAAACCAGTACATACTTAAAGGGACATTCCGCCTTTTTTGTAGGTCGAAATTTTGCTCAAATTTGTGGAAACTATAATCCAGAATCTATGAAAAGGTATCCCATAATGTATCTGAAAGTTTTAACTACAAAAAGCCGTTAATTTTTTTACGCCAAAAACTTTACGTTAACCTTTTACAGATTGTGATGCTTTTTGCAAACTGTTAGAAAACTACTGTAAGGATTTGAGCAAAATAAACGCCCAATTGTAGAGAAATATGTCTCCTACATTTTCGAAAGATTTCAAGCCATCATAGAGTGTAAGGTCCGATACTCTGGAGCATAGCCTATTTTCATATACCATCAAACAATTAATAAGTAACATAATCAATTCATCCTTAAAGGAGCATAGTCAGCAATCAACTGACCTCATTTTACAATCCTTTAAGCAGGTCTAATATGGACGAACTCCTTGGAAAATTGTTTCATCATTCGGATGGGATGCAGATAAACCAAGGCCATAGACACTTCAATTCAAGATCTATCGTCACTGACCTAACCAAAATTTTCCTCATTGCAAACTGCATGGTGTTACCAGTCCTTGGTGTAAACATGAGCAGAAAGGATAGACGTACACTCTATTTGAATCAATAGTTTTAGAAATACTTTATTCATACCTATCAATTGATAACAGGTAAATAGGTATGTATTTAACTGTATTTGATTATAGACATAGTAATCAAGTTATAAATAAATGGAAAGTGCCCGAAGGGTAACTAAATTTTAAAATGTATTAATGGCTTCCTAGAAGATACATATCTGAAATGAAATGAAATGAAATGAAATGCACAGCCTGTAGCACATGGGGTCTAGGTTTAAAAAAAAATCCGAAGATATTATCTCAACCTATGCCGGGATTAAACCCTGGACCTTCAGGTTAGCGAACAAGTGTCTAACTCACAGAGCCACTGCAGCTCCCAATACATATCTGAAGGAAATTAACACGTTCTATTGCATGTTTAATTAATATTAGGATTTTTATGGTTTATATGCAGACCAAACACAAAACCATTCTCCGCTATCAAACAAAAGTATGCACAGTGGTTCACTTTATCTAAATAGCTTTGTGTGAGGTAGTAATAAAGTAAAACAAACTTTTGAATAAGAGATGGCTGGGCCACAATTTCAAAATTTTTTAACAATTTACATAGTGAAAGAATAGCCTGTGACCCCCCTGGAAATTTGTTGGCCCCTTCTCGGCCCCCTCAACTACTGTTTACTGGAAACACCACTGGATCATTAAATACAAATAAGAAATAGTTTCAGCTGTTTTGAAGAGAGGAGAGCTAAAATAAATGGAAACCACAGTAATTAATGAAGTGATTGAAGTGTATTAAAGTAAAAACAAAGAAACCTCAAGGTACATAGAGAGTTCACAAGTATTTATAAACAAGTATCATTCTAACATGTCAACTTGTCAAAGTTAACATGATGTTGGTAATGTAGTTGACACGAAATTGGTCATTCAACTAGCCCATTCATCAACTTGGTGTAAATATCATAAAAACAATGATATATGTCCGTCACAGGTCACATGTCAGATCTTTTCTTTTTTCACCTTCGTTGTCTGGTCGTGGTATAGTCCAGCCAAAGAGATATTTTTGAGCCATTATTAATGGTTGTTAACTGTACAAGTTGGGTAAATTCTTTTTATTTTGGTAAAGTCACAGACCTATGCTTGATGTTTGACAGAGGATATTGACCGTCGGTCATTTGACCTACCCTGTCGGTCATGTCCGGCATATAGAGCCGGCTAACAGCCCTGCCCATTAAGGTCCAATTGAAAATATAAACATGAGCAGTTCATTACAATCGTAGGTAGTAGATTGGGTATTTGGTATTTGTAAGTAATAATGGACAGCCCCTGCCACCCCTTCCTTTCCAATCACTTCATGTAGGCTATAGCATGTGACTAACAATCAATATATCTCTATTAAAATATGCAGGGAATTTCCTGATTTGAAGTATGTTGTTGAGAATCATAACAAATTGTTCAAGTATGTAAATAATTGAAACTACTATAACCCGAGACAGGAAGGGTAGAACATGTTGTCTAAAATTAAATTCTTTTCAGAAGCCTGTTCCCCAATTCTTTTCATAATGTATAGTTATATAATTGTGAATAAAATATTGTTTACAGAAAAAAAAAGTGAAAATTTCCACAGATTTTGAATGATCTAAAAATCAAAGAATATTTGAATGAATAACTTTAAAAAACTTAGTCAAATAGTGGCAGCAGGTGCCCTTCAGAGAGGCCACAATAGCTTATGATATCATAATTTATCATTGGAGAGTCCACATTAATTTGTTATTCAATACATTTCATCCTTTTGAGTCCAGATTACTAATAATACTTTTTTGATATTTATGTTTGTCATCCCTTTGAGCCTTTTATAGAGTAATTTGGCCTAGACATCCTTTCCAGAGAGTCCACATAGCTAATCAAGTTTAACAGAATATAATATAATATAGGTTATGTATGTATAATATGTCACCAGGGAGAGAGTAGAATGTCATGAAATAACATAGATCAATAAAATATTACTGATAAAATACTACAAAAACATAAAACATAACAACTAAACATTTGATATATGTCAACTATTCAATAAAATAGAAAACTCTCAAAGGATTTTATTAAGTTTTTTACTTGTCCTAATTTCATTGATCCAGTGGTAGGTACAGACTTCTGAGATTGGGGGTATAAATGGAGGCAAACTGATTTAAACTGCCCTGTCATTCGACCCAACCAGATCTAACAAAGTTTCAACAACCAAACCAACAACACAGAATCATCCAATTTGAACCAATCGAACTCTAGATTGCGATATCAGCATACGCTGGAAGCGAACGTTAACTTGTCATCTACCAACCAACCCTTAATGGGAAGACAACTGTTTAGGTATTATGGGGCTAAAACGTATAAAAATCATACTTTTGATTTTTCAGAAATGAAGTTGGGGTACAATTGGAGTACAAATCATTACTCTAGGGGGACAAATGCCCACTGCATTGATCTCCTATAGTTAAACAGTCAAAAATATAATCTGACAAAAACTACTTTAATTATAACAAAACCTGTCATAAAATGCATATTTTAAGTGGAATTGCAAGAACCATTGTTAACTGTTGGAAAATTGAAATGGTTCAACCTCTTTCCAATCCCTTTTAAATGATGAATCTAGAAGTTACCGGGTACAAATTAGAAACTGGTCCAGCTTGATTCAACATGACAATATCTAAGCTTATGACATATGTTTTAACAACTTCAAATCTTGTAGTTTGTCTACTTTGTATGTCTCATCTATTAAAGAGCCACCTAACCCATTTTTTAATTTTATATTATCAGGAAAATACCCCTTTGGTGGACACTTTTCAACCACTTTTATATTTGTCCACCCTATAGCTTTTCTTTTATTTAAAAGTTGGTTGTCTTGTAGATGACAAGTAAACATTCATTACCAGCTAACTGATATCACAGACTAGGTAGTTGTTGGTAGATGACAAGTAAACATTCCCTTCCAGCTAACTGATATCATAGACTAGGTAGTTGTTGGTAGATGACAAGTAAACATTCCCTTCCAGCTAACTGATATCACAGACTAGGTAGTTGTTGGTAGATGACAAGTAAACATTCCCTTCCAGCTAACTGATATCACAGACTAGGTAGTTGTTGGTAGATGACAAGTAAACATTCCCTTCCAGCTAACTGATATCACAGACTAGGTAGTTGTTGGTATATGACAAGTTAATGTTCGCTTCCAGCTAACTGATATCATAGACTAGGTAGTTGTTGGTAGATGACAAGTTAATGTCCGCTTCCAGCTAACTGATATCACAGAATAGGTAGTTGTTGGTAGATTACAAGTTAACGTTCGCTACCAGCTAACTGATATCACAGACTAGGTTGTTGTTGGTAGATAACAAGTTAACGTTCGCTACCAGCTAACTGATATCACAGAATAGGTAGTTGTTGGTAGATAACCAGTTAACATCTACTTAAGTCTTGTAATTCATATTTTGTAAATGTATTTGTCTGTTCTATTATAAAATCTCTAATTTTTGGATCTGTGAACTGTCTGAAAGTCATATCAAGCAGGCCCGTAATGAAAGTCATATCAAGCAGGCCCGTAATGAAAGTCATATCAAGCAGGCCCGTAACCAGCCCAATGTACCAAGGGTGACGGCAGCATTTGCATGGGGGGCGAAATAGCTGATAGAGACTGATTTCAGGTTCAATTGAGAATTTGTTCTATTTTTGCAAGAGCCCCCCCTCCCTTCACCCCCTTAGTTATGGGCCTGGAAGTAAGTAGACATGGCTGTCAACTTAAAGCAAAACAACAGTCTAGACCCTCTTCCTGTTGCACTTGCAATTAATCAAAAATATGAATGGGATGTCAGAAAGAGAATAAAAAAATAGAAACAGGAAGAAAACAAGATTATGACAATTAATAAACATAACACAAATATGTCAACCAACACAAAACAAAAAAAGATGTGTTGATTATTTTGTCAAGAATTTCATTCTGAAAAATATTACCATACTTGACTTTGAGAGACTATAAATGTTTGTCATTAAATGGTTTAAAAGACACGCCAGTTAAAAAGGTGATGAGAATTGAAAAAAAAAGCTAATAGATAATTTTCTGCTCTACTAATCATGATGAACGGTTGAAGTGTCAACTCACAAAGATATTCACCAACATGAGCAATGGCTTATTTAGGGGGTGGGCCATTGGGCCATTACATTACTATATGTAATAACTATGAAAGTATTTTGTCTGAATACACTTCTACTATTGATTATCATGAAATTGTTTTATTTGAATATAATATTATTATATTTTATCATGCAATTACTATAATCAGCTATGAGACGTAAGGGATTGTAAAGAGGTTTTCTAACAAATTTGTATGTGTATTGGTGACACTGATAGCATCAATTTGTTCATATTGTGAAGACAATTTTAGTTTTTCCATTATTGTTTACGAGGTCAATTCCTTAGGTAATTTATGAACTTGATTTGCCTATACTTTTTTCAAAAAATCAGTCCCATCTTCACATTTTTTTCAGCATTAGCTTTATTTTCAACTCTTCAATACTACTATGATATAAGTACTAAAACTATACCCTGATTGTTGGCACATACCACTACTTTAATACTCAACCCCATTAGTTACTTCTCATCTCATATTGCCTAATTAACATATTAAATGAAGCCAGAAGACATTAGACTGATATTTGGTCTACGAATACATGATAGTGTTAATAGGTGAACCTGACTTTGACTGACAGTAATGAGGCCTAATTACCAAAAATAACAGCTAACTTTTTGGCCGTGAAATTTTAGTTTCTAAGTTGAAAAAATGATAATGAGTATTGTTTTCATTACAAAGGTAGTTAAGGATTAGGTATTAGGGGGTGAAAGCCGACACTGGGCCAACTCTCGAAAGCACTGGCACAACCAGGTTACAGAAAGTATCAAGTTATTCTTCAAAAAAAAGCACTGACACAGGGTTTAAGTCTTGTTGATATTATTGTGGAAATTACCATTAAGGCAATCAAAATTTTTCAGCAGAAAAAAATTGGACTTTAATTTTATTCAATTAATTATGCCCTGGAAGTGACCATAGAAGCTACCATGTTACATTTAGTTTAATTGTATGGGAACACAGTGCTGGATATTAATTCCGAAAAATAATACAGTCAGCTGAAACTGATCTTTTTCAGCTGGTAAAGCAATATAAAAAGTCATATTTTTCAAACAAAAGATTTTTACTTTACCATTTGATTGCACAAATTCAAAATATTGATTCGTATTTAGTCAAATATATCTACTGATAATAAAAATGAAAGTAGAGTTAACTGATATATTTTATATATTAATTTTAACAGTTTTTGATAAGAAATGCTGTCATGTATTACAAGCCATAAAACAACATTTTCTGCCAAACTTGTGAAATAACACTGCACTGGTATATAATACATACTTTATGTCTTCAACATTAAAGTAACACTACCTCTTAGAATGAACATTTAAATTCCCAAACTCAATGGTGGTCATCACTGGACTTACCTGGTGTCGTAACTATACAACAGAATCCCTGTATATGACAAAAATTTATTAATTAAACTTTAAAATTATAAAGCATTTAATAATTACCTGAAGTTTTATAGATTTATTGGATTACAGAAGTAATCTGTTGTATATTATGACACCAGGTCCATTTTTTAATATAAAAGCTTGAGAATTTAAATTTGATGTTTATTTTAAGAGGTAGTGTTCCTTTAATGTTGGCTCTTATCTGTATTATATCAGAAAGTTTTATTTATTACAGATATACAGAGGTTGTAATATTCATATTGATCTTCCAACCTTACGGTCTGTAGGATATACCATCTGTTACAGAATGTAACTTTGTTTAATTGTAAAGGAATGCAGTGCTAACAGCTCATTCTGAAAAGTGGTTGGGGTTGATTGTGTGCCATGGCCAGTAGTTTTGAGAGTCAATCCTTGAGAGTTTAATCCTTCTAACATATACCTAGATTGTAATTTTTATATTGATCTTTTAACGATCTGTAGAATTAACCTTCTGTTTCAAGCTTGACAATTATCAGTCTGTTCAGAGCTTAATACCAATTGAGAGGATGATCCCCTACCCCCTCAAACTCCATCATAAATACTGCAAAAGCAGGCTGAATACAAATGTTTTCATTCAAACTTGAGCCCTAAATCTCTTGGTAAACAAGCTTTTATCTCTAGATATAACAAAAGACCATCACCAGACCATACTTGGTATATCACGTCTGAAGAGCTAAATTGGGCACAAATTTTTTGGCTATGGCAGATCAAATGAACTGCAATAAAATTGAGTTTGCACCTGTTTTGGGAGGATGGACAAACCCTGTGTAGTGTGCAATGAGAAAAATTTGCCAGGACAGGGGAGGGGCATAAACGCATTCCTACTCAATATCAAGCTGTCCAGGGATTCATAACAAATGGCCAAGGTACTAACTTTGGCAGATCAGACCAACTGTTCAAAGATCATTAAAAATGGAAGATAAATGGAATCTATCCATGATACTAATTACTAGAGATAGTGTGGTATAAATATTTATATTACTGATAAACCTGTAAATAAACATCTTGTCTTACTGACAGGCTGGTAGAGAAAGTTATTACACAGATAATGAAGTACACCTTGATTATTTCAGTACTAATTTCAGGTGACTACAAGTTATCCAACTCAAAATTTCTGCCACTTTTCATCAACCCCACTGGTTTATTTCAATTGTCAAAAATGTTATGAATTCAAATTGCCATTTTAATGATGGTATTTTAATACTTTTCTCTTATAACTAATTAAATGGAATGATGTCCTACTGTTATTTATTAGGTAAATTTTTCTAAATTTAAACTCCTTTTTGCCGCATGAAATAAAATCTGGGTTTGTGAGAATCCTTTCTGACTGTTGCTCCTTGGCCAAAACTTTTGGTAATAATCTGTACCAATTTACAGCAGGGTTTATGAAGGACCAAGCCAAATCCAATCCATTGACAGTGATCTCAGCTCTGTCGTTAGGGTGGGGTCAATGGGGGCTGGGCCCCAGCAAAACCTACTTCAGTTCAGTTTTGCCCTTCAAACAATCGTCATCATTAGGATGGGGTCTGTGCAGCCCCAACAAGTGAGAATTAAGCCCCAGCAAAACCTACTTCAGTTCAGCAGAGATTGATTTATTTACAGTGTCTTTGTACAAAATCAAAAAGATATAGATTTTGATAAGTTTTTGGCAGCTCAAAATTGTCAGAAATGAGTTCTGTAGGCCTTTAATTCTTTAAATTTTTTTTGGTACAAAATCTTAGCCCCAGCACCAATTCATTCCTGGCGGACGGGTTGATTGATTTGATACACGTCTGATTTGAAGGAAGATGACATACCAGTGTCAAGTTAAGTTCACAAAGATTGGAAATTCATATATCATCCACATCAGTTGACCTGGTTAAGGATTATACATTTGAAACATGTGTTATACGACAGGCCTTGGAGACGGAAACAAATAGGAATCTCGGTAGACATAGACAAGGTACAGGTACAGTTTACAAGACTGACAAGGTACAGGTACAGTTTACAACACAAACAAGGTACAGGTACAGTTTACAAGACAAACATCAAAAAGAGCAAATCTTCAAAACTTCTTAAAAATTAATTACTACTCTTCGTTAAACAACTTACGGTACTACATTTGTCTGATGTCTGATCACAAAAACCTTAGATACCTAACACTTAAATACTGTCAATTCCACGGTCATCTTCACAATGTCGAGCTATTACGCACTTCATCTCATAACTTAACTTCAATAGCCACCTTTCTTATATCATAGAACGCAGCGATTTGATTGGATTGTACGTTATAAAATACAGCCAATCATAGTCTTTTTTCAAATTCATCATTGCTCTTTTTTCAAAGTCTCTTTACGATAATATCACAAACATTTCACAACATACTGTCTAAATTAAGCAACATTCCATGTTAAATTCAGATGAAATATGGATATTATGATAAATTAAGGATATGATAGATCAGGGATATAACGAATTAACGTCAACATCAACAATCACCATCCTACCATTATGATATAGAAATTGACAAATATATTAGAATATGACGAAGTAGAAATTAGAAAGAAAACATCAATGGTGAAGCCATCATTATGTTTCAAGTGATAAGGAAATCCTGCTCTTCATTTATCAACATTCTTTATTTACTATTTCACTCTTGATTGGACCAATGTAATGAAGTTTTACATCCTAGTTTTAGCTTCTGTGAGCAGCCCCGTCACCAGGAATGAATTGGTGCTGGGGATCAGATTTTGTACTCAGAAAATAATAAGATTTAAAGGCCCAGAGAACTTATTTCTGACAATTTTGAGGTGCCAAAAAACATATCAAAATCTAAATCTTTTTGATTTGTTCAAAGATACTGTAAATGAATCAATCTCTGCTGAACTGAAGAAGGTTTTGCTAGGGCTTAATTCTGACTTGCTGGGACCCAGCCTCCACGGACCCCACCCTAACAACGGGGCGGTCTAAAGGGCTAATAAAATGAAATCCTATTTTACTGCTTTTCATTGGATGAAAAAAATGAAATAGAGTATTGTGTCCAATGATTCTCCACTCAAACTATAATTGACATGTCATCAATTCACAAAGTAAGAAATGTAAAAGTAAATAATTCAGACAATTTCTCAGTCAAAATGTGTACTTTATTTCCTGTGGCAAACAGTTCAGCTTGTATTCTTCAGTCAACAACCAATTGCTACTTTTTATTACAAGTTAACAGTTCAAATAGACATTACAATACAATAAAAAACAACACCCCCACTCCCAACATGTTCAACAAATGTATTCAGGTAGAACAATACAATAGACAATACTAGTAACCAGCTCTCAGAAAAATTAACCCAATTTTCTACTCAATTCAAAGGGACAGGTGCGGTGCGCCAGTTTTGGAGGTTGATTTTAGTCTTGAATATATGTAAATAGTCTTCAGTAGTACACAAAATGTACGAAAATCACATAATTCATTTAAAAATACTTCAAACTAGGAATTTTACGCCCTATCTCTATATATGTCTTTTCTATATCACAGAGTATCTTAAATTGACAAATCGTCATTTGAACATTCAAACACAGATAATTTTGGACACACATGGATTTGAAGGCTCAAATTTCGACGGTAATAACCACCAAATAAACAATATTTTACTTAGTAAAAACTCTGAAATGTATGCAGAATTTTCACCTTAAAAATATTATGTAAATATATATCTCTTAGTCAGCCCCGACCTACACAAATCTCAAATAAAAAGAGGAAAAATTTCTTTTTAATAATAAACAAAAACTTCCAACAAAAATTGTGCCCTTTTTCCTATCGTCAACAAAATAAACTGAACCATTGACATCCTGATAGAAACATATACTGGTATGTGAGGTTTGTTTAACTTGAAGCACATATTTTGAATGACAATAAATGTGACATTTGTTAACATAAAAAACTACATAAACCTCAGTCCAAAGAAAAAAAATCAAATTTATGTGATGACAGGCAGATGTTATGATGAACTTTTTATTTATTATAAAATTGTTGCTTATCACTGAATATTGGTGAAAATCCTATGATAAGAAGTTTAAGGAAACCATGAGGGGTGGAGAAGGAGGGGTGGAGAGGGAGGGGTGGGGAAAATCTTTGGCCATTGAATCCCATATTGACCTGTGTTTGCTCTATCAAGCTAAGGAGCAGCAATATGCTGATTAGGGATTGACAGAGTGGGGTGGAGAAGGTGTGTCAGCCCTAATCTGCCCCCCCCCCCCCCTAATCTGGCCCCCCTTTCCCCCTCTTGCAGAAACTCCAGAAAGTGAGCAGTATAACTATGCCTATCAGTGCAGTTATAGATCTATTGGGTAGTTGAAAAAGTAGGGAAAAATTCTTGTACCAAACTCAGTGCAGGAGGCTCTGCTGGTCTCAATTCTTAGCACCCTGCAGAAACCCCAGTAAGAGAAGGATATAAATGTGTATTGAAGTAGTAGCAGAATTAAGAGTAAGATAATAGTAGAATCGGTTTTATTCCAGGCAGATGTCATATTCAATGTATAGTAGATTCTGCACTTCGGTGCCAAATATCGTAAGAATTTTTATTCAGTTGTATGTCTAACTATTCTCATCTTCTTTATCTTGTATTCAGACATGATGGGAAATGGGTTAATGGCGTAGAAATTCTAGAATTAGAATTGCCCTTTAACAAGTAGACAATTGGACCATTGAAGATGTTCTGTGGCAGAGTATATACACACATAAATATCTTTTGAAAAGTTATGGTGCAAATGCCCTTTAGTTCACTCCCATGACTTACTAGCCAACTGAATAGCTGATATGGTATTTACATCATTAAGTTAGTTAACACTCTCAAATCTCTATTACCAAACTAACTGACTGTTAACAAAATGGATAACCCCCCTAAACCTCCTTCCCCCACCCCCACAATACAATCTCTTCCACTGAAGTATATGAGGTATATGGCTGAAATTTGATTACATAATTAGGTAATTACTAAAGTAAATTAATCAATACTTACTTAACCAAGTTTGATCAAAAAGTTTTTCAGATTGAACTACATCTAGAAATCCATTTGCCATATCATACAATACATCCATTCCTTTTTCTATGGAACTTTTCTTAACTATTAAATCTGACTGTTCATCCGTCACTGTTTGACTGCTTGTATTTGAAGGGTTGGCAGCCCTTAATACCTCAGTCTCCATTAAAAAGATCACACACAGGCTGACAAAAAACATAGTAGCACTGACTCTACAAGCCATGATGGCTGTTTTAATAAGGCAGCTATTCAAGCTAAACTAAACTGAACACGTTATATTACAAAATAAGTAAAATCTAAGGACACTTAATAAACTATCAGTTACATTACTTGATGTCGGTCTACACTCCCCGTTATCTACAAACACAACTCTCTTTTCATATAACTCTTCTCACTTCGTTTTCCGGTTAAAATAGAGCATGACGTCACAAGTGCCACGCCCCACTATCACGATATACCTTGACTGGGGCTTCACATGACTTAAATAAATAATGTTTTATCAAACTATCTAGCTATCGCCAGCGTCTCATAAATTATGCAAGGACAATATGTGAATGACTCACTATAATTAAACAGTGATTTGAGTTTAGTGGCCCCTATTACTTTATGTAAACCTTGTCTCATATCTAGGTCACATTAAACTGATATTACCTGTAAAGGTGAGCTTCAATAGAATGAGTAGACTTTTAACGACTGTAATTAAAGAACAATTACATTGTAATCAAATACCATTCTGATCTGTTATTATTATACATGAATAACAAGGCTTTGATTATAAAAGTGTGGTATATTAACTGCATGAATAACAAGGCTTTGATTATAAAAGTGTGGTATATTAACTTCATAACGCCCGGTATTAAATGTTACATGGATGATATTGAGTGTATGCATTCAATGAGTATAGATTATAAAATTAAAAGAGTGGTATATCAACTTAATAACGCCCGGTATTAAATGTTATAATTATCACAGGGATGATATTGAATGTTTGCATTCAATGAGTATAGATAATAAAATCAAAAGTGTGGTATATCAATTTCATAATGCCCTGTAAAATATAACATTGTGATACACTGTTGGTATTATCAGATTCTATTGTCTAGTGGTATAATATTATATTATGATTTGTCATGCACGAAGCAGACTATGCTTACTCTTTTCAAATCACCTGATGTTACTTCTCGTTTGAGGAGTCCACTTCTACACAATTATTGCTCCCAATTTTTTCATGCCTTGGGAGAGTTTTTTGGTTGGAATTGTTCTGCTTGTACGGATTTTTATAGTAGTATAAAAGGGATTCTACAAAAGTTTAGTAGGTGTATTGGAGAAACACTTGCTTCAGTTGCAATTCCAACAAAAAAAGGGACCATGACGTTTCTATCCTTAACACCATTTAAGCCGAATTATTCATTTATCCGGAATTATTAGAATTTGAATGGGGGCTCGAAATAAAAATTATAAAAAACATGAAAGTGGGAATATATTTCAAAATATCAAAACGGAAAGGATTGGAAAATGAAAGCAAATTTAAACTGTAGAAACGACATGGATATTGAAACAAACACGGTAAAAAGACCGGATGATCCGAAATTTTCTGTCCATCCAGAATTAGTGACGGAGCCTAAAAAAAATTGATTTAAGATACAGCTCCGATTTCAAAATTATGCGACATCTTGAATGACTATTACCTCAGTCCCTCATACGAGAATTGCCCACACCTGTCGTTAGGGTGGGGTCCATGGGGGCCCCAGCAAAACCTACTTAAGTTCAGCAGAGACTGATTCATTTACAGTGTCTTTGTACAAAATCAAAAAGATATAGATATTGGTATGTTTTTGTCACCTCAAAATCGTCAGAGATGAGTTCTCTTTCTGAGTACAAAATCAGAGTATGTTTGAGAAAGGATGGCATTGACTAGGAGAAGGGACTATAGGGGAAGAGAGGCTCAGTGGCGGAGCCAGGTTTACGTCCGAGGGGGGGTGGGGGGGGGGGGGCTAAATATCTGAAATCGCCCGAATTCCCCACCCAGTTGTGAGATTTTTGACCCAAGACCTGCTTTTGGGGCTGCGAAGGGGGGCGGCTGCCCCCTCTGCCCCCCCCCCCCTTTAGCTCCGCCACTGAAGAGGCTACACCTTCTGTCTGAACTTTGATTTTATGCAGCTTCCTCCCTTTTAATTCATTGATCGTGTCCCTCAAAAATATGTTGCCCCTTAAATCCAATTGGTCTAGTCTTTATTTCTTTCCCACCCGTCTGTACCATATTTGGTGATTTTCTAACAGCAGAAAAGCCCGATTTATGACTTATGAAAGAGGCATATTGTTAAAATAACAATCTTTAGAATCTTTAATCTAGGATCCTAGAGGGGAGCCTGACGTTATGCCTACAATTTTCACTTGTCTCAAGATCAGTTCAAGGGAAATAACCAGTTTTAAGGTGGTGATGACGACGACAAAGACGCCATCTACCGGCTATTTACCAGCAGGTGCTTGTGACGTCAATGGGATATTCCCTGGTAGTTTCATTGATGAGTCATCTTGAAGAAATGAAATTACTGTATATTCTATGGCCTTAGTGTGCATGCTACCTGTATCTTCTTAACTCAGGGAGCAAGTAGAAGCAACACTGTTGTTTCTAGGGGACAACTGCCCGTCCATCGGGCGTTGTTCCGACGCAATTTACAAACGATTTTTCAAGATGGCGGCCCCGAATAATTCTAAGGGCGAACCTGATGATCAAGGTAGAGGCTTTTTCCTAGAGAATCCATCTGATGACTGTCTATTTTTGGCCTGAATGATTCATAAAATGTTGTCATCGCCGTTTGATCACATGGATCACTGTATATCGGAATCCTATTTTCTATGACAAGTCATGTTATATTTGAATAAGCTGTCAATCTCAATTGTTTACTTGGTTGGAATTTTTTCTGACCACTGATAGTTTTGTTTGTTGACTGATGAAGACTATAAGACTGTCAACCACAGTTTGATGTGAAACTAAGCCTATAACCTTGATGTGTCACCAATTTGAAATGACAATCATTGAATCAATGATAAAAATGAATCATATATTATTTAAAGCTTGAAAAAGGAAATTATTTAACATGACGAGATGTGTTATCTAGGATTCTAGGCTAGGGCTATTTCAGCAACTTGTTGACTTTTGTAGTTTATTTGTTTTTTCATGTCGAATGTGTGAATGAATTCATCATCACAGTATTAAAAATAAATTATCAATGGACATGTTACAAAGTTTATATTTATTTTAAACTGTTGTTTTTAGTTTTAAAAATTAAAAAGATATAGGGCATAGGTTTCAAAACTCAGGAATTTTTGTCAAAATGGCTTCAAATGGCAATGCAAAAAAGAAACAAGGTAAATTTTATTAGTAATTTCTATGCAGAATTTGGCTATTAATTATAATTTACTTAACCAATTTTTTTTAAGAAACATTAATGTTGCCTGTGTTGATTGAAATGGATTTTTTATTTAAATTTTCAGCTGAAAAAAGAGCCAATCTACGTTTGGCTTTCAATTCAAATGGACCAAACTCATTCAGTATTGATAAAGAGGACCCCCCTCGTACGCTAGCAGATATGGGTCATATCACTCAAATGTAAGTAAAGCTTGTGTTTTGTCAATTTTGCTATCAAATGTAATGCCAAGTTTGATTTTGGAATTTTACTTTCGTCAATCTAATAAGATGCAAATGTAGATGTTTTGTGTTCGTTAGTTTTGTTTTTTCTGCTGGTAAGTACTCAGCCATCCGTGATCTGACAAGATTTTTCTGTATATTGTGTTCAGTGGAATTTTGACCGAATAGCATCAAAAGTTGTCAAAACTTATACTAACAAATCACAAGCACTTTTAAAGGAGATAAGCATATTGAAATGAAACCTTTGATTGAACGGAGGATTTGATTGGTTGACTTTTAATTGACCAAGAACAGGAGAGGAATAACAATTTGGTCAGATGGTGGATGACAATTGAACAAAGTAACCTGCAATAAAAACATGAAATGAAACATCCAAATTTGAATTCTAATCAGATTTTGCCTCTTTCCAATTTTCCATTGAATTCCTCTTAACTTATAACTTCAATTTTTTACCAACTGGTCTGTAGTTTAACCTTAGTAACTGAGCAATGCTTTTTTTCTGGTTGGTTGATTGGTAGATGACAAGTTAACATTCGCTTCCGGATGCTGATATCGCAAACTCTGTAGTCATAGTAGTAGGTAGTTGGATTGATTCAAATTGAATGATTCTGTGTTATTGGTTGCTTTTTTCTGGATTGTTATGCTAATTTATAGCTCTGATGACGATTTTAATTTAATCTTTTATTTTTTTTTATATAGAGAACGAAATTTACGGTCTAGACATGGTATGGATGCTCATGGAAGATTAAAGTTAGAAGACGAGGAGGTAGGGACATAGTTTTGGTCTTTAGAGTGCTCAGTCTACAGATGTTAACTTGTAGTCAACTATCATAGACTAGCCAAGATATCGTGACCTTTCCAGAAGAATAGATGTTAGGGCAGCAATGATTCTTGAAGTTGCGATTCGATACACTATACGATACTCATCCAACGATACGATTTGAGAGAGCCTCTTGAACTTCAGCTGATATTCTCCATTTCCATGTTTTTATTCCCTGATTCAGGGTTTTGTTTCAATACACATTAGGTCAGCATAGGTTAAATACTATGGTAGCTATGTATTTTTTCAAGCCTGTTTCTCCCCTGTAATACATGTATCACTACACAATTCAATAAATGAAATATTTTTCTAGATGATAGATTTTACGTCTGATGATTTAGAAGATCTGTGTGAAATAGGACGAGGAAATTACGGTACCGTCGATAAAATGAGACACAAACGAACAGGCAAAATTATGGCTGTGAAGGTAAATACTCCTTGTGTTAAAAAACTAGGTGTCCTGATGAGGATTGCTGATCTGAAACATATATTGGCAGCAAAAGATTAGCTTCCATTCTGTAATTATAACAAGAGTCATTAGCATAAGATGAGGTAGCAAAGTAGGAGATAAAACTTCAATTCAATGGCTTCATTGGCTTGCTCGCTTGCATGGAGATTTAGGGTGCTATCCCTGCATGGGTCACATCATTCTGTCAGATTTTTCAACCAGGTTTCCCCATGTCAGTGATGCAGGCCAAAGGGGCTGGAACAACTTTTCATTTCCTGCGACAAGTTAGAATCCGATGCTGCTCTCCTGGCAAATTTCTTTCATTGTACACAGCATGTTGTTGCCTGTCGTCATGAAAGTAGAATGAAAATGTCATCTGTATTTTTCAGAGAGTGAGGTCCACTGTGGTAGAAAAAGAACAAAAACAATTATTAATGGATTTAGAAGTTGTTATGCAAAGTAATGATTGCCCTTATATAGTCCAGTTTTATGGAGCTTTATTTAAGGAGGTACGTTGATAACTTACAAATGATTGGGATCTAGGATTGGGATCTAGGTGATGGAAATAGAAGTCCCATTCTTTGTTTTTTCATTTATTTATCATTCATTATATTTGACAGTGATATTTAATTTTATTCATTAGTTCATCTTTTTATTTTATATTCATTCATTCATTCATTCATTCATTCATTCATTCATTCATTCATTCATTCATTCATTCATTCATTCATTCATTCCAATTGACCGTGATTTTCCAATGGAAAATAGTTCATCTTTCTATCTATCTGACAGGGTGATTGCTGGATCTGTATGGAGTTAATGGAAATCTCATTAGATAAATTTTATAAATTTATTTATGATGAACAAAATAGTACGATACCAGAAGAAATAATAGGCAAAATAACAGTGGCTGTAAGTACTATTTTTTTACAAGAAAAATGGAATAGTTGAATTGTCATCGATATTGTTTCGTATCACAGGCTGAGAGAACTGAATTTTGGGAACAGAGACCTGATTACAGATGAGAAATCTTTATTTTGATAAGAATATTCTTCAATGTATTGTCTTGTGTTGGACAGTTTTCATTGGCTTAATCTGATGCAGACTGAATGAACTGATGAATTCATATCGTTTTTTTTTTTTCAGACTGTTAAAGCCCTGAATTATTTAAAAGAAAAATTAAAAATTATACATAGGGGTAGGTATCAAAGTTAAATTGTACATATTTGGCATAAGTGGGGTTTCCCAATGGCTGTGATTCAGGTCGGAGGGACTGACATGGAAAAAAGCGTCTCTTGGCTTGGCTGGGTTTAAATATTCTGGAATTAGAAATGGGTTCTACATGTACCGCTTTGATTGGTTAAAAATTACGAGATTGGGACTGCAGTAGAAAACTTTTTAGATTACAATACAATGGAGACAACAAATAGAAAACAAAAAAGAACGAAATTTAAATTCTAATTTTTGATAGATTGGGTATTTTCTTAATAGCATGGTGTAACATACCATTAAATTTTTCTTCTTGCTTTCTGTTATGTGTGTTCTCTGTAATGTCGTTCAAATCGTTGTTATCAGATATTTGTTAACAGGTATAGATGTAAAATTAAAACGATCTATGTGTATTTTGTAGATGTGAAACCCTCCAATATTCTGCTGGACAGAAACGGTAATATAAAGCTCTGTGATTTTGGTATTAGCGGCCAACTTGTAGATAGTATAGCAAAAAGTCGTGATGCTGGTTGTCGACCTTATATGGCGGTAGGTTTCTTAATGTCTTGTTTATCTGGTTGTGGGCGTGACTGTGCAGCCTTAGAAATCTTTGACAATGTACCTGAAATATCGGGTTGTTTAGATTGAATCTATGGTACTTACAGTGTGAGTATTATCTTCACAATGTCAAGCTATTACAAATTTCATCTTATACCTTGCAGCTATTTGATTGGATTGTATGCCAGATAATGAAAAGCCAATCAGAGCCTTCTACAGAAATTCTGTTAATATAATGACTTACAGAATTTATAATGACCACCCTGATTCTTCGTATTCACTAGCGTACAATCCAATCAAATCACTGCATTTACATACATGATGCAGGAAAGGTGGTTTTTGCAGTCAAGGTATTAGAAGTAGTTGGTACAGTTCGACCATTGTAAAGATGGCGGGATATGTTCCTGATTGTCTCCAACTTTGAATTGATATTATTTCTCAGGCCTTAATATGAGGTTAACTTTCTAAAGTGAAACATGGTAGAAAAAGTAATACTATTAATATCGGACGTGCTCTATAAATGATGATTTAATTTAGCAGCAATTTATAATACTGAGCAAGAGAATGTTAGCTGTTTGATGTTCAAGTTTGACATAGGGTATAAATTTAATAATGTAGAAGTAGAATGATTTTGATATGATAATTTGTAGCCTGAGAGAATAGATCCTAAAGCTTCTAGTAGAGGATATGATATAAGATCTGATGTATGGAGTTTAGGTATCACTTTAGTAAGTATAATATATATTATTTAATAAAACAATAACAAAAATATTTTCATTATTAAATTAGTGCTCAATACTTCGATTGTAGATCAATGTAGAACTTTTAAAACAGAACCTGAAACATGTATGCTAAATTATGCGATCTTCAGATGACTGACCTGCATCTTCACTGAAGTCGGACTCTTTATGTATATCATGCCATTTTGAGCCCTTAGTGTTTGATAGCATCGAGTCTTATGTTGCAAAAAGTCAAAGAATATCAGTCCCTTATTCCCTGTCCTTGTCTGTGTCAGGTCATATGAATATTTCTTTGAAGGGGTTAACAACTTTCGAACCGTGTAAACGTCAATGCTTCCCTGTAACGCTGGGATGGAACACTGTAACACTGTCAATTTAGGCAATGGGATAGCTCGGGTCTTGATGAGTTGAATTGTCGTCTGCTAGACCAGTCATGAACAGAAAAGACCTGCATCTTTACTGAAGTTGGACTCTTTTATTTATATCATGCCATTTTGAGCCCTTAGTATTTGTCGCAAAAAGTCAAAGAACAGCCCCTTATTCCCTGTCCTTGCCTGTGTCAGGCTATATGAATATCTCCTTGAAGACCAATCATGAACAGAAAAGAACAACATAAGTTCATTACATTAGAATTTAGCATAATCAAATCTGCATTTAGTTTTCCCCCTTTTTATTGCAGACGGAAACAGCTACGGGACGTTTTCCATTTAAAAAATGGAACAGTGTATTTGACCAATTAACTCAAGTTGTACAGGGGCCACCACCTCGGTTACAGAGTAACTCTCAATTCTCAGAGGAATTTAAAAACTTTATTTCTTTATGGTAAGTTGAAGATATTTTTGGAGCATCGAAAGCCACATTGCAACTTTGTCAATTTGGCATCCGACTCGGGAACAAACTTCTTGATATTTGGCTTCACATCAGCATCCTTTCTCAAAGCCTAAATACTTATATGGATAATTTGGCATTACTAGGCATCTCTTTCATTGAGTCCACATAGCTAATAATGGTTATGTGGTATTTTAAGTTTGGCCACTCGACATCCCTTTCGGAGAGTCTACATAGCTAATAATGGTTATGTGGTATCTTTAGTTTGGCATCTAGACATCCCTTTCAGAGAGTCCACATAGCTAATGATGGTTATGTGGTATTTTAAGTTTGGCCACTCGACTTCCCTTTCAGAGAGTCCACATAGATGATTTGTCGACTGGGCATCTCTTGAATCCGAGATTTTACATAGCTTATAAAGATGATTTGGTATTAATGTTTTGGGATCCCTTTCAGAGAGTCTACATATTTAATAATGTTTGTTTGGTGTTTGAATTTGTCAACTAAGCATCCCTTCCTGAGTCTACATAATTTATAATGTTTATGTGGTATTTTGAATTTGCAGTTTTTTTTGTTTATTTTCTTGCAGTTTAACGAAAGAAGAAAGACAAAGACCAAAATATACTAAACTTTTGGTAAGTACACAAATCATTCAATCAGCCAATCAGTCTTCAATATGTCAGTAAGGATCAGCCAGACAACCAATTTGATTGGTCAAAAGACCAGTAAACATTGGTGTATTTAGGGTGTAGGCCATTGGGCCTCACTCAGGCCTGTGACAGGTCTTATTTTGAAGTGAAAATCAGCCCTCCTATAGCTTTAAGTTCATCAAAGGCCATCTTAAATCTTTTGGCTTTTGGAGACCTGGCAACCCCCAGCCTCAAGGGCCCCGAACTGAAGAAAACCCTCGCTTTTTTGTCTCTCTCCCCTAAAACCTGATCAAAAGTAAATAAACAAAAACTTGAAGCTCATTTCATAAATTTTAAATAATATTTCTTTCTTGTTTTAGGAACATCCATTTATCAAAAGATATGAAGAAATGGATGTGAACGTTAGCGCTTACGTTAGTTCAGTTTTAGATCAGATAAACTTGACCACTCCCTCTCCAGAATATAGTGCTAGTTCTTCAGAACACTTGTCTTAGTGTTCGGCCGTAAGGGGTGACTTTGATTGGAATTTGGGTTTGACTTGAGGTTTTAGAGTCTGTAACTGTAATATTTTTTACAGTTTAGACCCCTGTGACGTAATATTTGACCCTCGCTCTTTTGAGAGTCGAACAAGAGTTAATATGGTCTCAAGGAATGTTTATATATGGTTAAAAGTGCCACTATATTGCCTTAATGTCAATTCAATTTCGACTCTCACTCGACAAGCGTACTGATGATGATTACGTCATTTCTCTATCACCTCTAGTTCGACCACAGAGTTTCAATCGAAGTCACCCAAGCTGTATATTAATCGCCGCATAAAATGTGATGTCAGGTGTCTTTCACTTTGAACGACACGAATTTAAAACTTTTAACAAAGAATAATTACATGAATAGTGATCATTCTAAGATGCAGCTTCTGTATGGAATAATTTATTTTGACCAGTGATGATGATAATTAAATTAACGAAATGAAATGGGTTTTATGATGATCTGTTCTCCTGATTTTATTCATATAACATCCCAAATTTCTACTCATCATTTGACTGATGGAATTAGATGAAGTTTTACATCTTACTTTTCTGTTACTGATTGGGCTAATGAAATGACATAGAGTTTTACACCCTACTTCAATGAAATTTAAGTTGTTTTTTTTCTGCTCCTATTCGACCAATAGAAAATGAACTTAATTTGGGTATCTCGTGAAATTTTTACCGCTTTATCGAAGAAATTCTAACGACCTTATCAAGTTTATCATTCGCTTAATCTGATTGGTCAATAACTTTGAATTTAGTTTTATCAACCAATCAGATTATTGTATTTTGTTAAAGTTTTGGGAATGATGCCCTGTATGGAATCAATGTAATTGAAATAAGATAACAATTTCCTGATCAAATTAGAATTAGATTGGTATATAAGAGAAATATTTTGTTGTCAATTTGCTGAAAGGTAGCCATATTGTGTGGATTTTGTGGAATTTCAGATTGTAGTTATTGGGATTAGAAGGGGTGGGTAAGGCTCTTGGTGAAAAGGCAATTCTTTGTTTGTCATGTAGGATGTGTAATTGACAAACTCAGTTGCAGAGTGCCCACATGTGTTCTGGAAGGATTAGCATTCATGTTAAATTTTTAAGAAATATATTTTGATCATAAGATTATTTAAGATTTTGGTCTGTATTTGAATCAGATTAAGTAAATGTATGTCTATATATTTAATAGTGTAATAATAATAATAATAATTATAATAATGATAATAATAATGAAACAGCAGGGGAATTGGAAGAGAAACTTTGTTTCTTTTGAAAATTTACAATCTGAATAAAATGCAAATTTTGATGTTTTGTTTTGTTAATAACGAAATTTTTCATTGATCTGAACATTTGATTGAGGTAAACATATTTTATAAAACATAAAACAAAAGGATGAGGCATAAGTTAAAAAACTTAGATGAAGTCCTATGTTTTGTAACTTGTGCCTTTGATTGGCTGAATATTATTTGACCTAGAACATGAGATGTGTAACTATCTCGTCAGATCATGGTTATAGAGTGGAGTCACCTATAGAAAAAACACGAAACGAAACATCCAGATTTGCATTTTATTCAGATTGGAGAATTTATATTGAGAATTTTAATCTATGCACAATAATTTAGTCTCTATTATCCAGTACTGTATTATATGCAATGTATTTTTCAAGTTGAAATACCTGTTAACTGAGTCTACACAAGCTACGCAATTTCTTAGATTTCAGGGTCTTGATCCACAAAAATCTTACAATCAATTTTGTCGTAAATATGGTATTTCTCAAGGTTAAATGAGAGAGTAAGATTTTGTGTGGATCGGTGCCCTAATCTGTCTTGGTGTTAAGAAGTCAAGTGGCCCTATATGAGTTGTCTTTCCTTATTATTTCAGTCAACCCAGCTATATAGCTTATTGATTATGTCTTCTTTTCTTCATAATTCCAGTAGACCTGGCTGTAGGGGGTTATCTAGAAAAGATCAATGTCTAGGGTTATGAACCAGTTAGTAGAAAGGATTCTTGAAAACCCAAGTTATTATGCTTGTAAGACATAGCTATTAATTTCTTTCAAAATTATTGTTAAAATAAAGTTTAACAAGTTAAGTTAGATCATAAAACGAAATTAGATATTTCTTATTCTGTAGATTTTATTGTGAAATAATTCAGTGATATCTCCTACTTCTTTAGATATTTATAGTAAGAGCTAGAGTTAGGTTGAGATAAAAAGATTTGATTCAACTTGCATGCAATTTGCAATTTAGAATAAAAAAATTGAATTATGATCATTCCTTATGATTGCATAAGGATCTTACTGCAGAAATGACTCTCCTCTAAAAGTGTAAGCAATATTTGATGTTTTCTGAGAGCTGATGTTTTTCTAGGTTAAGGTTCTTGAATTTGTAACTATGATATATTATTAAGATGTAATCAGTAATTTATTAGGTCTGTTTGTGTACAGAAAGTACAGGGTGCCTTAATGTACATTTATTGCAAAGAACATTTATATAACAGAGATGTTATTGTTGAAATTTCATGGTCGGCTCAAAAGTTTTTACTTTTGAGATAACGCTTTGTTTTGACTTTTATTTCAAGATCTGGTAATAATGCAATCAATTTGGACTAATTCACTAAGATTAGTGTTTCACAAATTTTGACAAGGAAGAGAAATAGATTTCCTTGGCTTACTTTAGAATAAAGCCATGCGTATTATAATCATAATAATAATGTATCAAGTTATCTTTATTAATATGTATATAGAAATAGAAAAAAAGCAAATTTTAATATTTTGAAAGGTATAGAACACCCCTGATTCTGTAAAATGAACTCTTCCAAACATGCATTACATTGTATAATATTGCTAGACATTATGCATGTGTGGAAGAGTTCATTAAAGATGTAAGGGATATAAAGAATATAACTGGCTGCTTTGCTTAATACACAGGTGTTGCTCACTCAGCAAAATAACTAAGAGAACCCAATTGGTATGTAGATAACTATTGTAACAAGGGTCTGCCATTATGAAGACAGACTCGAATACATTTGATGAAACCACATGAACTCCTGTGAGATTTGAACAACTATTTGACTCTTGTGTTAAAATTTAGACCAGGCAGCGTATTCTCGAAACAATCTTAGCGCTAGGAAGTCCTAAAAACAGTGTATAATGTGTAACAGAAGTTAAGACCCAAGGACGTCCAGGCCATGTATTCTCGAAACGATCTTAGCGCTAGGATGTCCTTGGGTCTATCTTCTAACATTGATTCTATTTAATCCTAGCACAAAGATCGTTTCAAGAATATGTGGCCTGGTCTGGTGTTTTGTTCAACAATTTTTTTGGTTAACCTAAGATAGTATTGCTATTTAAAGCCTGGTGTAATGATTACATCAGTTGTATAAAACTATATACGCTTGTAATATAAGAAGCATAAATTATGCATAATTATTAGGACTATTTTCTAGGGCCTTCTTCTTCAAAACTTAACTTGAATAATTTTAAAAAATACAGTAATCTGATTGGATAACAAAAATCCATTTAATGATTGACCAATCAGATGACTGAAACCTTTTAAAATCGATTTTAATGATTGACCAATCAGATGACTGAAACCTTTTCAAATCGATTTTAATGATTGACCAATCAGATGACTGAAACCATTTAAAATCGATTTTAATGATTGTCCAATCAGATGACTGAAACCTATTAAAATCGATTTTAATGATTGACCAATCAGATGACTGGAACTTTAAAATCATTTTAAGTTAAGTTTTCAAGAATAATCACCCTTGGTCTAATAATATATTGAGATGATATCTGTCACTGTGCTAAATTGGACATCCTCGCAATTTGATATTTTGACAAACTGTATGACAATTTGAGCTATGTACAGATGTAGCCCTATCTTGTTAGTCATTTCTAAGGTTTATGCGGTTTTCCACGCAGGGTTGAAGCAGTGTTTAAGTCTCTCTGATTTATATCCAAATATACTTTATATTCAAACTATAAATTGTAGATATAAATTTTATGTAATTTGTTGGTAACAGCTAGACTCTAGCCTATCCTAGTATAACACTTCGATTTGTCTAAAACTTGCTGACTCTTACCTAGCCACTGATAGCTATTTCACTAGTCTGAAACTTACTGACACTTAATTTTATTCCCTGAGTGCTAGGGTCAGCAAGTTTTGGATTTAATGACAGTTAGTCTAAAACACCAAGACAGTTATTGACTAGCGTAGGTTAGAGTCTGGAAGTTAGGGACTAAATGACAGCCAACGAGAAGACGAATGTTAAATATTTTTAATAAGATTTGTGAATGGTGTAAATAATTTATCAAGATTGTTGCTTTTTATTTCAAAATAACAAAAAAATAAATATTTAAATCTTTCAGTTATCTTTTTTTCTGGTTGGGTGTGTTGAGGCCTGAAATTATGAGTAGAAATGAAATAAAATGGCTACTACTAATTTTTTGCCATTATGTTGTTTGGATTACGTTTTGCGGCTGGATAGTTAATACTTGTTTTATGCCTGGAGTTAAGGAGCCGCGGTGGCTCAGTGAGTTAGACGCATGCTCGCTAACCTGAAAGTCCAGGGTTCAATCCCGGAATAGGTCGAGATAATACCTTCGGATTTTTCAACCCGGTTTTCCCCTGTCAGTGATGCAGGTAAAGAGGGGCTGACATGGAAAAAGCGTTTAGTCGTTCGGATGGGACAATAAACCGAGACCCTGTGTGCTACAGGCTGTGAGCGTATCGTTAAAGATCCCTCGACAGTTGGAAATCGAAAAAGAGCAGGCTAATGCCGCTGTCCTGGCAAAATTTCCCTCATTGTACCCTGCATGGCATCTCCCGTCTTCATTAGTCCACAAGGTGCAGAAAAGTAGGACGTAAAACTCCATTCATTTCATTACTTGGTGTATAGATTGAAGTATAAAGGTGGGCATAGACCGTGGTGTTTGGTGCAGGATTATCGATACAGTCGAAAATAGAAGAAACCAATCGTGTCCAGACCTGTACCTTGTGTGTCCACTTCTATTTCATTTGTATCGTCTATTCCTCTAATGAAATGAAATTGAATTTTACATCCTACTTTGTGATCTTGATTGTTCTAATGAAATGAAACAAATGAGTTGTAGATCCTGTTCATCTGAACCTGGCAGAGTTAACGAAGATAGACAATGCCTTAAGCCGTGTTTACACTGCCAATATTATCCGAGCTGGGTCTGGATAGAGTACAGTTTACTTCAAGTAAGCCAAGTTTTTAAAGCAGTGTAAAAGCAGCTATTGGCAATTTCATTAATAAGCTCATCAGAAAACAAAAAACCACCTTTAGTTCTGCTCTATTAAATAGGAAAAAGGGTATAAGTAGATATTATGTAAATATAAGTAGATATTATGTAAATATAAGTAGATATTATGTAAATATAAGTAGATATTATGTAAATATAATAGAAGTTTATTTTAATGACAACACAGTTATATAGAAAAATAAATAGCACTCGATAAGCTGTATAGTTAAACACAGATATTCATGTACATCCAGGAAGATTCAAAAGATAAACACGCACAGTCCATTTATTTTAGGTAGTTTGAGTAGTAAGAATACAATACAAGATAAGCTGTATAGTTTAAATAACTATTTAATCTACCCCCAAAAAAGTGGACTGATCGTGTTTATATTTTTAATTTCTCCTGGATGCACACAATATATTTGATATAGACTAAAAATAACATCTCACTAATAATTTAAACTTGATTCTTGAGAGAATAAATTCATCAGGAACCACAGACATCTGATAGAAAATTGAAATGATATAAACAGAAGCAATGAATGGACCTGCTACACATGAAAAACTTATGCCACAATACAATCTCTATAAAAAATATGATCATGATTTTTGGCAGGAGAATTTGATGTTTAATTCGATGTTTTATCTAATATATATATATATATTCATGTATATGGGGAAACCTTTTATAGCAAAACACGAAAATGATGTACATAATTATCTATGACCAACATTTTCCGACTATAGTACAATAATTTAGTCTTTAAAGATGGGTTCCCTTTTTTTTCATTAATGATACTTATGTGAATAGAAAGTAGAGGTGTTCTAATGACTTGGAAAAATACCAGTTTATCTCACATGTCCATAATTAATTCATAATTAGCTGACTTAGAAGAGAATTACCAGCAGAATTCCAATGAGTGACAGATCACAAAAGGTCAAAAGTTTTTTTTTTTTTACTTTACATACATGGATATTTATGATTGGTTTAACTCTTAATTATATGCAATAAGAACATAATGATATGATTAAGAATACATTATTCATTAAAAACACCAATTAATCAAATAGTTTGCATAATTTGATACTAAAAAATATGGAAACCTATCTTTAATAAAAAACAATTTTATTCACAACTGCACAAAAAAGACCAATTGGAGTATTTGGTGTACATATTAACATTTCGTTTAGCTTGTAAATTTAAAAAGAGTATTCGAGTATTCAAGAGTATTATATTTTTGAATTGTAATATCTTCAGGCATTTTAGAGTATTATATAGGGGAAAATATAATATATCTCAATTAATGTATATATCAATTATTTTTGATTAAATATAATAAAAAAAACAAAAACCACAACCAACATGGAAACCATGTGTTGAAACCACATCCCCTTAACGAACTTTGAGACACATTGATGATACCATAAATCACAATCTGATGTTTTCGGACTCTTGAGAATATTATAATGAGTCAGCAACCCTTTTTTCGTGAAAATCGTCATTTTGATTAATTAAAATTCACAATAATTTATAAAGATATTACAGTCTAATCTATACTATATATATAAGGGGGCTTGGTTTAATAACAATTTGGTTATAGGCTACCTAAGCAAACAACCAGTATATTTCGGTTTTGAGAATTACCATGGTTCAATCAATTCATTGAAAAGGGGATTTGGTTAAAATAACAATTTGTTATACCCAAGCAAACAACCAGAATATTATTCAGAAATTTACCCAATTTCTTTACATGATTTAGGACAGACAACTCCGCCATTCCTCCAAACACTAACCTTAACATCACAATAAACATGATAAATTAATTTCAAAAAAACAAATAAAATAGATGAATAAAATTAGTATATATATATATATTTTGATAAACTTGAAAGACAAGCTTGATTTAGACAAATATTTCTATAGACAGCGATGAAGCGACATGTGTTTAAAGCCAAGAGGTTAGGAAGGTCACCACGATATTATATTAAAAAGCTGTCCATGTCATATCCAGAGTTGACAACGCATGTGTTTTACAACAATTTTATCAGATCATTGGTCTAAGACAATACAACAGAAACACACTGTACATTTTCACAATGTCAAGCTATTATAATCTCGTGTTATACCTTGACTGCAATAGCCACCTTTCTTCTATCATGGGATGCAGTGACTTGGTTGGATTTTATGCAAGGGAATACAGCCAATCAGAAGACTGTAAAAATTATGGCTTAATCAAAGCGCTGCAGTGACTATTGCAGTCAAGGCAGGCCTGTAGCTAGAGGCCCCTCTCCCATTCGATCCTGAGTCGAGGTATAAGTGTGAAGTTCCTAATAGCTTGACATTGTGAAGATGAGATCAGTCTTGTAGTTAGATTGGACACTGTCATTTTTGCCTCAAGAAATAGATCTATATAAATCAAACTTGTCTTTTATAGAATAGAAGATATAATGATATGTATCTTTCTGCTTCACCAGTCCAATCGGTGATGTCTGGCGTCTACTTAACGGGCAGCTGTTCATTCTTCTTTTAATATCAGACGCTTACTAGCACTTCCTAAACCCAACCTGTAAATAAAATCAAATATTGTAGACTTCATTGAAAAGACCCCTCAAGATTATTTGCAAATGAAATGGATTGTCGGCACATGACTTGCCCAACAAGACAGACAACACCAATGGCCAACAAGACAGAAAACACCAATGGCCAACAAGACAGACAACACCAATGGCCAACAAGACAGACAACACCAATGGCCAACAAGACAGACAACACCAATGGCCAACGAGACAGACAACACCAATGGCCAACAAGACAGAAAACACCAATGGCCAACAAGACAGAAAACACCAATGGTCAACAAGACAGACAGCACCAATGGCCAACAAGACAGACAAAATTTAGCCTACTTATTTATATCTGTCAATGGATCCCAATGGAGAACATAATTTAGGTTATAAAATTTGATTAGCTATAGGTTGCTAGGTTGCACCAATTTTATTATTTAGAAAACATAAGAGATAAAATTATTTGTTCAAATAATACTACAGAATTATTGATAACATAGAATAACTTGACAAAAACTGACTTTATTACTAATTAAACTAAACAACTGTTGCTATATTAAAAACTTGAAAGAGAATAATATTAACATAATTTAATATTTAATTATCAATCCATTTTAATTAATTATTCAATAATTATAAATCATTATTAATTCACTTTATGTCACGTTTTATATAAAAATAAAATATAAAATATTTAAAAGGACAGTTGCGCTATTTTGGGGGTTTGATATGAGTCTAGAATAGATGTAACTAGTCTTCAGAAAACGAAATGAAATGAAATGAATTGGGTTTTATATCCTACTTTTCAGCAGTACTAGAAGTGGAATTTGAATCTATATATGCCTTCTTATATATCACAGAGTCGTCATTTTAACATTCAAAAGCAGATAATTCTGGACACACATGGATTCTGTGAACACTATTACTGATTGGCTTAGATAAAAAAAATTCACGTTACTGAGATTAAGGTACGATTGGTCAAAAAATTGCACCATTGTCCCTTTAAGCATATGTTATTTTAAGAATTTTTTTTACCTTTTTTTAAGAACAGAAAAACTTTTTGAGCAGAATTTGAACCGGGTATATAATGAAAAATGGACACAATTCTACTTACTTGTAAATCAGAGCTGCTAATATGGAACCCAGTGCAGGCCCAATCCAATATACATAGTGATGCTTCCAAATGGCATTCTTGAAAACTGTCATGGCAATAGCCGGTCCAAAACTTCTCGCAGGATTCATGGAAGCACCGGTAACAAATATCCTAAAAGAAAGTTTCTGGAGTTTTTAAGCAACATCCCAATTTGTCTCATAGACTAGGGTCAACCTTTTATTTGCACCAAAATTGTTGAATGGCTCACGATACTGATTTAATAGGTACAAAAAAATATACTGACTCTTTATTAAGAAAAGGGACCACACATAGCTAACTCTGTGGAGAAAACTAAGGGCTGTATGCAGCACTCGTACTTAACCTATACTTTGACTAAAGTTGGACTTAAGTTGAACTTTTAGTACGAACTGGTCAAACTTTACGAAAGTCATGTTTTACGTATTTACTGTTAAACGTTTAAAAAGAAAGCTGTGGTAAAGTTACTTCAGTAGGTGACTTAAGCTAAACTTTACTGGATTTATTCACAAATATCCAACAAACAGTTATTCACAGAATTGTTAAATATTGCTCCAATTCATTGGAATGTTCAGATGATACAAAATTTATTATGCATAGGTATTGATTTTTAAAGGCACAATTCCTTCAAAAAAACCTCAAACTTGAGACTACAGTACGATTGGTTAAAAGGAAGACGAATCTGCTCCTTAAAGGCCATTTATCTATTTGGACAAGTCCTTTAAGTTTAACTTACCCAGCAAATATATCAACAGTAACCGCCATACCAATAGCAAGGGGAGCTAACTCTGTTTTAGTACGAGGATCAACAGCTACCAATAAAATTACTAAGACCAAAACGGTAGTCAAAAGCATTTCGCACAATATGGCCTCACCAACATGTTCAGTAGTAGCTAAATCATGAGCTCCACCTCCAAACTGTGTGTACATAGAATCTGGTAACACAGCCTGTTCAAAATATATTTAAATATTGAAAAATTTCAAAGAAAAAAAAAAATAAAACACATTTTTGCTGGTGCATTTAATCCAAACCAGAGGCCTTATTCTCGAAACAATCTTAGTGCTAGGATATCCTAGAAACAGTGTTAGGATTAAGACCCTAGGATATCCTAGAGACAGTGTTAGGATATCCTAGAATCAGTGTTAGGATATCCTAGAGACAGTGTTAGGATATCCAAGAAACAGTGTTAGGATATCCTAGAAACAGTGTTAGGATATCCTAGAAACAGTGTCAGGATATCTTAGAAACAAAAAACAGTGTTAGGATATCCAAGAAACAGTGTTAGGATGTCCTAGAAACAGTGTTAGGATGTCCTAGAAACAGTGTTAGGATATCCTAGAAACAGCTAATAAATTATCTATACCCATTTTTAACTGGAGTAATGAGTAAAGATGATTTATTTATTTCACACAATGACTCAACATTAGATTTCACGACCACCATTATTCATATTTCTATTTGCCACATCATGTAAAGATTCTAACACTCTAACCAATTACGCTACAGCTACATCCCTTTTCTAAATTTTATGTGGGGGTATACCTTACCCTAGTAAAAGCAGCTCCTACCATACCACCCACAATCTGACTGAAGAAATAACAAACAGCCAATAATGGCTTGATTTCACCACAAATAGCTATGGCCAGGGTCACTGCCGGATTAACATGGGCACCACTGAAATTAAATGAGAAAATATTTGAATTTGGATGAAATGGGATACTCATTTTTATGCAAATGTTAGCCCCTCCAACCTGCATCACTGTGTTTGAGTCGAGGTATGCTAGCATTGAAGCCTGGACCTTAAAGGGATTTTAAAGAGGTTTTCTTAAATTTTCATGTGTATTGGGGACATTGATAGCATCGATTTGCACCAATACCAATTTTCTTTCAGACATTGGTTCCTGAAATCTGCAATTCCATTACAACTAAGTATTTAATGACATCACTAATCGCGAAGGGCCGTATGTGATCAACCAAATTTCACGATTATTGACGTCATAAAACGCTAATCTTAAGTGGAATTACAGGAACTATGTCTAATTGTAAATTGGAATGATGCAAATTGATGCTAACACATAAATTGTTTAGAAAAGCTCTTTACAATCCCTTTAAGGCTAGTGAGCAACAAGGGTGTTTTTGAATAACATCAAGAGGGGAGAGGGGGGGTAACAGGCAATGTCTAATAATAAGAAATTTGAAAAAGGGGGATGGGGAGGAGGCCCTGTCAGCCTAATCACTAATCACCTCTCTGTCTCAACCCCTACCACATTAATGTGGGTGTCTGACTAACTATTTAAATCACAGTTGCTTACTGCATATTTTTATTATTAATATCTAATCTTTGTCATATGGTTTTACTTACAATAGATTTCATTGTTTTAATAACAAGGAAACAAAAATAATACAAATATAGATATCATAATATTAGAGAATATATCACAAAACGTTGAATGTATTATTCATATGGTCATTATAGAAGAAATTAATTCATATCAGGGCTGTTGATTAGATATTTAAATTTGACTGTATTTACCAGTTATGTCTGACTAGAGCTCTTAACTGTTGATTTGGTTGTATTTACCAGTCATGTCTGACTATAGCTCTTGACAGTTGATTTAGTTGTATTTACCAGTCATGTCTGACTAGAGCTCTCGACTGTTGATTTGATTGCATTTACCAGTCATGTCTGACTATAGCTCTTGACTGTTGATTTAGTTGTATTTACTAGTCATGTCTGACTTCTGACTGAAGTTCTAGACTGTTGATGTGGTTGTATTTACCAGTCATGTCTGACTAGAGCTCTTAACTGTTGATTTGGTTGTATTTACCAGTCATGTCTGACTAGAGCTCTCGACTGTTGATTTGGTTGCATTTACCAGTCATGTCTGACTATAGCTCTTGACTGTTGATTTAGTTGTATTTACTAGTCATGTCTGACTTCTGACTGAAGTTCTAGACTGTTGATTTGGTTGTATTTACCAGTCATGTCTGACTAGAGCTCTCGACTGTTGATTTGGTTGTATTTACCAGTCATGTCTGACTAGAGTTCTAGACTGTTTATTTGGCTGTATATACCAGTCTTGTCTGACTACAGCTCTAGACAGTTGAAAAAAATGTTTTCTATGATATCAATTAGGTCATGTACTTTTGTTGATATACAAGACTGTGCTATCAGTTTAAATATTTGCAAGTCATATCTAATGCTCTAGACTGTTGATTTACTGTATTTATCAGTTATGCTCCACAAGAGCTCAACTAGACTGTTGATCAACTTTAGTTATCAGTCATGCATGGGCTTACAAATATAAAATGAAGCCTTGCAGTGTGCAATAAGGAAATTTTTTCCATGACAGCAGCAATAACTTTTTTTTAATTTAAGAATAGGCTTTAGAATAGGTTGATGCTGATGTCCTACCTGATAGATCCCAAAGCTATAACTAATACAGCTATTGTCATTCCATGGCATAAAGCTATAGCTACTGCATTGGCACGGAAGTCTTTATCTGGTAAACCAGAGCTGTCTTGTACGACCATTGTCCCAATAAATACAAAGAAACTCACACCCACAAATTCAGCTATACATGGTCGAACATAAGTTTCAAAAATAGATACGAGAGGAATATTGCTTTCCCCTTTAGGCACATTTATTGGCAATCTTTCTGAATCAGACTCCATTTTCAATCCTAGGGTCATATATTGTTTTCAGAATATTAATCGGTAAGAAAAGTCAAGTACGCGACGATTAATGTGCTAGTAGCTAATTGAAACTGTGTTTCAACGAGGCACGATTAAAAAAGTTTTAATTAACCGGTATCACGTGATAAGAGTTGTGTTATGCCATGTGACAGGTCACGTGTCAGTTTAACAAAACGTCCACGTCAAATCGGACAATAATCAATTCACCCCAATGACTCGTCGTTCGCCAGGGTCACCCGGAATTTTGAGAAGAGGGTTATTCTATAACATATTATGCATGTATGATATCGTGTTGTGGACATCAAACAGTCTAAAAATCCAAGAAATTAAGAGTGGTCTCAAATCAGGATTACTTCCCTTTTGTCATTTCTGGTGACTTACGAAAATTTTCATTGGCTGATCAAAAACGTCAATATTAGGAGAAAAATTTAAAGAAAATTGTTGAAAGAGATTAACTGGATATAAATTTGCAAAAATTTAACAACAAAAATCTTTTTATGGCTCTGAAAGAGATCTTTTTAATTATTTTTGGATAAAATATTGAAAATTCTGAAATATTCTGGAAATACGTGGTTTACGTATACATTGGGTTCGGCCAATGAAAAGTCGTTTTACAAGTTGTCACGAAGCTAAAAATAGTAAAATTAAAGATGGAGGGCAACAAGGATGAAAGCGAACGGTGTATAAAAATTGCACTAAGATGTATCGAAGCTGGCGATAAAGATAAGGCCTTAAAATTTCTGAAAAAGGCTGATAAACTCTACCCATCAGATAGATCCAAAAGTAAGGAGAATTTTTCGATATTCAGCCTAAAACACACTTGTACATTTATGTCATTTTCGTGCTTTGCCAAAAACTGAAAGCAAAAAGCATAAATGAAGTCAATAGATTCAGTTTTCTCTCAGCAGGACTATCAAATTCAAAGTGAAAAAGGTCACATTTCTGAATTTTTGTACCTCCTTATTTTACTATGTGAGTTAAAGGGACAGGTTTTCCATCCGTTTTACCAATTATAACTTAGTCTCAGAAACAGGACTTTGACTTGGTCTAACCTGCATTAATCTAATAGACCTAGTGTTCATATCTCAGCATCGAAATTTGAGTCATCAAATCCATGTGTGTCCAGAAGTATACACTTTTGAAAGTTAAATGTGTCTTATCTTCAGACTTCCTTAAAAAAAATATGCCTCTACTCCAGCTTCTGATAGATATTTTTACAGTTATAGGCTGAAGTAGAGTCAGAAAAATGAGGCCCTGTTTTATGGGGATTTTCCATGCCTCCGAAGATGTGCTTAGATGGATAGACTGAAAATAATCTTTCTGAATACATTTGAGTTTGGCTGATCCGATTTAAATAAATTTTAATGGGTTTAAAACCCTGGCATCTTCGAAGGTGCGGAAACCCCCAAAACAGGGCCTTAATTTCTGTCTATACACCAGCAGACAGCTTTCAAAATAGCTGAAATAGAGGCAGATACTTTGATCTGAGGGAAACTCTGATGTACGAAGGGATTATACAATTTTTGTGCAGTTTTAGTTCTTCTGAAGGTTATTTACATGTATGCAAGACCAAATCAATCCCTTAAAATGTTATGATATTTGGGGCCATTTTGGTTAAGTGCCAAGTTATCTATAATAACCCCTTTGTGTTAGCTTTCATTGAATAGAATACTCTTCCCTCCATGAAACTTCAACCGAAATATGCCCAAATTTTACAAAAAAATTGTCACCTATGAAGAAAAATTCCAATAATGATATTGTGTGAAGGTGAAACATACCTCTACAAAATGCACCTCACAAATCAAAGGCAATGAGCCTACAATCTTATTTCTCGGTTTATTTTTGTAGAATTGATGGACACAATTACAGAAATGAACGGAAATGCCAACTCAGAAAAAGCACAGAGGGAAGAATCAGAGAGTGTCAGACGAAGAAAGAACAGTCAGAGTAAAACTAAGGAGGAAAATAAAGAAAATCATACTAGCGATTACACGGAGGAACAACTGGTAGCTGTCAAAAGGTAGATTATTGACGGACTTAGTTTATTTGAAGAAAAGAAGGGGGAAGGTTTTTGGGCAGTGTCAGCACACTTTCTGGACATGATATTATTCTATCTGACAAATAAGCTTATTTTATTCTGTAAATATTTCAAACTTAAAGGGTCAGGTAGGCCATTTTTTTGACCAATCATAATTAAGTTTCAGAAACAGGAATTTTTTATCTAAGCCAATCAGTAATAGTGTTCACAGCTCACTGTCCAATCCACTGTCTCACTTAAAATACATGTGTGTCCAGAATTATCTGTATTTGAATGTTAAAACAAAGACTCATCAGGTGGAAAAACATGGAAAAGGGTCTAGTTGTTACAGACATGAAAGAATCCTCAACAGTTGAAACTGAGTAGGCTTATGTGGGTGGCTAATTACACACTGTCCTCTTTAGCCCAAACAGGTCCACAAAGAAGGACTTAAAACGCCATTAATTTCATTTCTGTCTTGATTTCCCTTACTTGTGTAAGTTACTTAAAGAATATGGTAAGTAAGTGGAATTGTTTCTGTCATTGTTAGATGTTTTTTATTGTGTAATTCTAGAATTAGTAAGTGTAAAGACTATTATGAGATATTATGTGTAACTAAAGAAGCAGATGATGGTGAATTAAAGAAAGCTTACAGAAAGTTAGCTCTTCAGATGCATCCTGATAAAAACAAGGCACCGGGAGCAACAGAGGCTTTTAAAGGTGGGTTTTTACTGCCTACACTCATATGAAGTATATTAGAAGCTTTGGCCGTGGAAATTTATGAAAAAATTTTGAAGGCTGGAATTAGTGTGCTATCTTTATGACACCCCTCAACCTCTAATGGACTCCCTAAACATTATTTTGTTATAAATATGATTCAACAATTAAAGAGATCAGACGAGTTCATTTGCTAAATCAAGGTGGGTTTTTGAGGCGTATCAAATTATTTAATCCTTGTTATATATTTTCAGCAATTGGAAATGCGTTTGCTGTATTAAGTGATAGTGATAAGAGAAAGAAATATGATTTATACGGACCAGAAACAGAAATATCAAGTAGAGGACACAGCCATCGTGAATACGACTATTCACATGGATTTGAAGGTAAATATAAATTCTACTTTTCAAATGAGAAACAAGTCGTGCGTCTAAACACAAAAAAAAAAAAAACTTTTTGAAGCACTATGTAGTGATTTGTTGTTTTCATTGACTCAAGAGCTCAAGAAGTAGGCAACTAAAAGAAAAAACCGGACGTTTGGTGAAAAGCCTCCTATTGAAATAGACAAATGTATTTGTAACAGATATTCTTATAAGGTAACAATATCTAAGATATACATATTGTTAATTTATTAAGAATAACCCTGTACATTGTTTTGTATATTGATTGATACCATCTTCTGTATATATCTGTCATTATTTTGGCAATTAGTTTCTGGTTGTATTTTTTCCAAAAGATATTGAAAACAATAATATGTAAAGTGTAAATACAATATGTTAACTATAGACGTATAGAGTGCATGCCTCCATACTGAATTTCTATTAAACTGATATGACATGCTTTCTGAGATAACTTCAAGGTTATATATTATATTTTGTGTATCGTGGCAAATTTCTCTTGAGATTCGCTCAATTTTTTAGCTGATCAACGATAGCCGAAGGTGCTAAAGTTAAGTCCTAATGTAGTATATGATCTATCTATCTATTTAGGTGATATATCCCCGGAAGAATTATTTAATATGTTTTTTGGAGGTGGTTTCCCAAATTCAGGTAAGAACAGATTATTTTAAGTGTTCATTGAGTCATCATATTGACAATTTAAAGGTTCTAAGTTCATTTCTGACATGGGTGGTGGTGGTCATAATTTAGGATTTTGGGGCTGGAAACAGTGGTGTTTCTAGCAAACATTAGCCATGCTTTCACTACGTACATTGATAAAAAAATTTGAAAGTGGGGAGAGCAAATCCTGGTCAGCCTCTTTTCACCCCCCTTTTCAAAAGTGAATCAATGACTCTTTTGTGAAGGACACTAGTTGTGGTCTGAATCTATTATTGTTTGAGTTGTTTTAGTTTTTTAATATGTACACTTCCTGAAAAGAATGGCTGTCATGCCTGAATAGAAAACAAAGTGGTTTTTGTATGTTTTTAAGTTCCCAATCAAGTATACTGTTTACTATTAAGGGTTAACAGTTAAAGAACTATACATACAGTCCTCAATAATTTCAATCTATTAAGAACACCCCCTACCTCCCTTAGAAACACCACTGTCTGGCAAACAGACTAGATTTGCTTCAAACTGGGAATGTTACTGATCCCTTCAGAGCTAATACCAAAACAGAGTAATGTCTTGAAAGGCATTGCTTGTGTTTATCAACTCAATTTGAAGTAGAAAAATAAGAACTAAAACTCAATCTTCATCAAAAATTTCCTTCATTGCAAACTGAATAGCATTGCCCATCTCATCTTCATCAAAGATTATTTCTGTGTTTTTTTTTTACAGCTGCAGCTCGATCTAGACATCGTCACTCTAATCACCGAACCTATTATTATCAACAAAATCATAACAACCAATCAGAGGTCAGTTTATATTTCGATACTATAGTTAGTTTAATACAGCAGCTGTGGTCTGATCTAAACTCTGTAGTATTTAGTGGCCTGAAGTGAAGAAGGAGTGTATCAGTAGTTTTGAATGAGACAAAATCATTTCTTTATTTGGCCACAATTTTATCAACAAGTGTGCATGGTTTTGCTTTGGAGGTTAATGAAGGGAGTTCTTGTTTTATGTACTTTATTTGCTTTTAACTTGCAAAAACTAGTCCGATTTCCTTGATCATTTTACCATAATCTTCAGTTTTAATTTCCAAGGGTTTTGATATGGATATTTGAGGGATTTATTAATCAAATTATAAAATTATTAGAATATATTGAAAATTAGGATATTTTTTACAGTCAAAACGCCAGAAACGATCCAAGAAAGTTCCGCCACAGCCTCCATCAATTTTCTACGTTTTATTTCGACATATTCACAGGGTATGATGAAAGTTTGGAGTTCTGTGGCTTGAACTAACTTTAAAATGCATGTGCTGTTGTGCGTGCATCCCCTTTCTTAGATTCCTGAGATGTATTTATAATCAGTAATACAGGGTTCAAACTGATTTCGGGTAGAGATATTTGCACTTCTGTGCACGATTCAAAACATAAACATAACCAGCTCAGTTTATGCTTAGGTAGTTAAAGTAGGAATGATCTTAATATAAGTTTGGCTTGTATATTTTCAATAAATATTATATTCTACCTACAAAAATACGTAATGTCTACTGTGCGTGTTTATGTTAAGAATTGTCCTAAATATCTGTGCCAGACTATATTCTGTGAAGGATTATATTTTCATGTTCTAAACTTCTACATAATCCCAAAAAAAGATCTCCACTGTTAGACAATTCTGATTAATTACTCCATAAATTTAGGGGGAGAGAGCGCATTAAACAAACTTGTATTCCGTTTTGATACGACACAAATCGTTCAGTAGAAAATATCAAAACACTTTAAAACTTTTTGTGTAATTGATCAGGGCAGAGGTCCAACATTCAATAATTATAATTTGTACATTGTAATTATAAATCCCATGTAATTTTTTTGTTTATTTTTTATATTTCAGAGTGGATATACACTATTTTTACAGTTAGCCCCAATATTACTCTTAATCTTATTATCTTTATTAAGTAGTATCTTTGTCAGTGATCCTGTCTTTAGCATGCACAGAACCAGGTAAGATTCATTTATTCATTTATTCATACATTTACTCATTTCTTCATTTATTCATTCATTTATTTATTTATTCATTCATTTATTTATTTATTCATTTATTCATTTATTCATTAATTTATTCATTTATTCATTTATTCATTAATTTATTTATTCATTCATTCATTTATTCATTTCTTCATTCTTTTATTCATCCGTTTGTTTGTCCATTCGTCTATTCATTCATTTATTTGTTCATTCATTTCTCCATTCAATCATTCATTGAGTCCTTTATTGATTCTTTTATTCATTCAATTATTTAGTTATTTATTCATTCATATCTTGATTTCCAATGACATATTGGTGTGATTTTGGTTGGATTTGGAATGAAATTCTGCTATCTTAGGGCGACGATGGGAGAGCTCTATTTTTCCTGCTTCCTGCAAGAGGTGTCAGAAAAGTTACCACAGGGATAACTGGCTTGTGGCAGCCAAGCGTTCTTAGCGACGTTTCTTTTTGATTCTTCGATCTCGGCTCTTCCTATCATTGCGAAGCAGAATTCGTCAAGAGTTGGATTGTTCACCCACCAACAGGGAACGTGAGCTGGGTTGAGACTGTTGTTGGAAATGTAACTTATGATATCATATACACGACAGACATTTGCATACTTCTTCAACTACTTGACTTAGACAAAATACTGTTCCCATTCAAGGCTTTAGAGAATTTGGAAAAGACTAGTTGTTATATTTCTGTGTCTTGTTAAATATTTAATTAACCAAATTGATCTTTTATAATTTCAGTAAATTTTCATCAGAAAGAAAAACGTATAATTTAAAAGTACCATATTATGTTAAAGAAGATTTTCGACCTGAATATAAGGGTGATTTAAGGCGAATAGAAAGACAAGTAGAAGAAGAATATATAAGTCAGTTACGCTCTAATTGTTGGAGAGAAAGAAGCTATAGTAAGTCAATTTCTTAACATTTTATCATACATGCTGCTGTATATATAATTTCCCATTTCACCATGAGTGAAGTTTAACAATTTTTTAAAAATGAAATTTTCTGCTGTAGATTGCGTTATTGAAACTCTTGTCTCCATCCAAAACCCTCATCTATCTTCATTAGCCCAATAAGGTGTAGAAAATTAGGACTTAAATTCTCAATTTCAATTCTTGTCCAGATCTGACATGGAAATCAATTAAGAAAAATCATGAAAGGATTCTCCTTAATTCTCCTTAATTTTGAGCCGTGTTTCTTGAACACAAATGTGGTTAATTTTATCAAACGTCTCAAAAGACTACAGTCTTGAAGTTTAGTAAGGATTAAATTGAGTGTATTTTTCATTACAGAAGAGAATATGTTATGGTCTGCGAGAAGTTCTGGAGATGCCAGGTTATATCAGAGGGCACAGGAACTAAAAACTCCTAACTGTGATCAACTCCAAAACATGTATTCCTGATTTCAGGGGACTCTGTAATTATAGTGTACATAATATTACTAATTCTCCATCATTTTCATATTGAAAAAATTATTAGAAACTTCTTTCACATGCAAATCGAAAGAGCTTTACAGGAACAGGGTTGTTGATCCATCCGTATTTACCGGTCATGTGTGACTAGAGTCTAAGATTGATTGTTTGAAGTTATTTACCAGTCATGTCTGACTAGGGGTTCTTGATTGAAGCTTTGGCTTATTTGCCAGACATGTCTGACTTGAGTTCTAAACTGTTCATATGGCTTTAAATGCAAGTCATGTCTGATTGGATATGTAAAATGGCTGATTGTGAATTTTTATTTAGGACACTTGTTTCATCATCTGCATTTCTTACATGTCTACATAGAAAATATTCATGTTAGAACTCTACGGAGAAAGCCATAATTGCTTGTTGACGTTTAAAAAAAAACTAGTTGTATTTAGCATTTAAACGATTCCAGATGAATGGATTTTCTTTAAATCCAAGATATGAAATGAAATAATTGTGTATAATAAAAATATAAGCTGAATAACTGAACACAATATTGTGATTTATGTATTGATATAGTTTTTGTCAAACAGTAATAATTGCTTCGATCAAGACAAGATGGGATATGTTTCCGTTTATTTATATGGCCAAGATTTCGCTCCGTTATCTGAGGTGATACAACAATTTAGGGGGGTAGAATGTTGAAATGAAAATTCAAATATCAAGTTAAGATCTCTCATGAAAAATTTCAAACAAGTTGCAAGTTTTGTGATATCAATTACATTATTATCTTAAACATTGTGTTCAGTTATTCTCTATCAAATTAATATATATCTTTAAAATTTGAATATCTATGTAAATTATAAATAATGTACATACTTTTAACGTGATTAGCAGCACTTGAATTTGTCTATTTGCATAATACGAAAGGGGTGAAAAATTCTAATAGCTCAAGAACTGATGGTTTTGAAAAAAAAAGAATTTCTTCTTTTGGATTTACAGTGGACTCTTATTGTCTTACATTTTGTAAGTATTGCAGCGAATCCATTACAGATGATTTAAGCGAAATGTTCATATGGACAAAAAGACCGATGACAAGCAACTGCTATGGTCACAGGTCTTAGGCCGATTCCTCAAAAAAAAATCTTCAATATTTTATGTAAAACAGGACTCTGAAATGTTCATGCTGATGGCAAGATCCTAGTTGTCCCCAAAAGTGCAGCCAGTGGCGAGTAGTCATGAAACGAGTCAATGAAAACACCTGTAACTATTATGGGTAATTTCAGTATATCACTATTTTGAATGGCATTTTTCTTATATCTTTAAAGAATGTGGTATAATTTGGCAAATTTTGACATATTAATGTGATTTGTAAATATCTTGTATAGATTTATTCAACATGCAACTCAAAGCACATCTTTTATTTACAGTTATTGAATAGATTTCAAATTCACTAGTTCTGGCCACATATTCTCAAAACAATCTAAGCCCTAGGATATCTTAAGTTCTTAAGTTCTTCTGTTTCTAGGTTGTCCTATCGCTAAGATCGTTTAGAGAATCCAAGACCTGGTTTTAAGACTGTTTTGATGGGTTACTTTAGTATTTCTGCCAGTTTCAAATTCTGATTGGTTTAGCCTTTGATTTCTTCATTTCTCTACAGCCAATCAGGTGTAGCTTTTTTTGTCTTACTGTTGATTGTGTTTTCCTAATTCATTTCTGATTGGTCAATCTGATTTGTCAATTTGCTTTCTGTATATTTGATTGGTGACATTGTTTTTGTAGAAATGAATTAACCATTTAGTAAATTCTGGCCATTATTTATTAGATTAATTTATATTAATGATCCCTTACCTCGGCAGAAAAGCAATTTGATGGTTTAATTATAGTGTTTTTGCAAGCAACCCCAGATTATTTATTCATTCAATAATTTTAAAATAATTGTTATTTTGTATATATTATATGACTTTTAAGGATTTAGTCATCTACTTGTGTTTAAATTTACCAGCTAGAGAGCTTGAGAGTTTCAATATCATTTTTCATCAAGAAAATTTGACATCAGCCATACTTAGAAATAAGGGAAAATGAGCTCTATTAGCTGGAAAAGCGAACATTTGAGAAGACTATATCCATGACAACCCTCAAATTGTTAATGAACTCTACCACACATGCATTGTTTCAATAATGATGTATGTCTAGAAGAGTTCATTAGAAATAGTAGGGGTGTTTTTGTTGCCTGTCAACTTATTTTTATCAGTGGTGATGTAAATGTTGTAGAATTTTTTGTGATGTATGTTAGTATGTTATAAATGAAGTAGATTGTGATTTGAATGCGTGGAAGTGAGTATGAGCAGTTGAATTGATATTATTTCTTAGGTTAACTGTGAATTTTGTGTGCGTGAGATTTTGAATCAAAATAAATTCCTTAAACTATTCTTAGAATAAATGTCTAAAGTCATTCTTCTGATATTCTTTATAGGCACTAAGAGATTCTTCCTTTAAAACCCTGACTCCTAGCTTTTGGAACGAGCACCCAAATCGGGTAAATTAACAAACAATTCTGTTATTTTGAGACTGGTAGATTCTCTTTGTTATCACTTCTTAAGTATATTTTTCATTAAATTGTAAATAAAGCTGAAAAGTTATACATGTACATACATGTTGAACTTATAATGTATAACTATGGTATGTAGGTTTGTCATCTCGACATCCCTTTAAGGGAGTCCACGCAACTGATAATATTAATTGTGAAACCTAATACAATGTTTTGTGATATCTAGAAGAATGGCTGATTATCTCTCTATTTTTGTGTCTGATTCAATCTCATCAAATTCAGCTCTAGATATTTTGTTTCATTAATTTTCTATGGGTAACTCCACTCTTCACAGATCCAGCAACATTCTTCTAAAAATCAAATTGGCACCTAACCTTTAAACCTATTGAAAGTCATATTTAAAATGGAGTAAAAGTCATTTTAATTAAAAAAAATTTCAGAATTTTTACCTTGAATCGCCTAGCAGATGACAATCCAAGTCACTACCGACTGACCATACTGTTACAAATCTTGAGAAAAGATATTGACAGTTATATCAGTTTTTTTGTAGGTGGAAGTAATTTGCATATCATTGATGAATTGTTGGCTCAACTCTTACTGAACAAAGTCTATGATTGGATGAGTAGGTGAACACACCTTTGTTGTAAATGCTGTCAGATTTATAATCAGTGAAGTAACCCAGATAAAAATAAAGAAACAAAAAAATTTAAAGCTGTATTGTTATTAGCACAGGCATCTGTTTCTATCAATAGTGGACTAACTTTATAATAGTATGGGTGACCGCTTGAAACCTGTTGCCATATTTGGTCATTATGACTTTTTGGTACCGCTCGAAAGCTCGTAAAAGAGCGGATCTTGTGATCAAAACCTCGTATTCTTAGCTTAATTTTAAATAACTCAATAAACAGTCAGATATTATTATACGAGGTTCAATGTTCTTTTTCTGCGGATGAAAACGCAAAACCTCGTTTACTGTATTATTATAAGAGGTTTTGGTTCAATAGGTCGAAGATATCAAGTTGTTATACGAGGTTTATATTTTCAAAGAATGAAAACCACATATAGCCGTAAAAAAAATAATAAAGGTTTTAACAAAATACGTGTACAAATAGTTTTTCTCGAAAAAGTAATTCCGTGTCATATATCGTTATACGAGGTTTCAAGTGGTCACCCACGATATTATAGAGAGAGTTGACTATTGATAAAAACAGATGCCTGTGGTTATTAGATTGTATTTAAAAAACTTTGTAATATAAAATGATAATAAGGGTCCCTTCATAACAAATTTTATGATCAATTTTTAAGAAGGGTATTTCTATGTGTAAATTCCACATTTATGATAAATCATAAGATTTTTTGAAGAATGGTGTCCTGTTTCACTTAAAATCTTAGGATCAATTTTGTCGTAAGTATTGTATTTCTCAATGTAAATTCCACACTTATGACAAATTCATATTGTAAGATTTTTGAAGGAACGTTGGCCGCTTTTCTCAAAAGATCTTGCAATAAAAAATTGTCGTAACTCCGTCATTTAACACAGAGAAATACAATACTTTCGAGAAAATTGATCAGAAGATTTTTTTTAGAAACGGGGCTGAGGTCTCTATGAAGGAATGTTAGTATATATATACAATATTTATAATGTACAATAATTTTTATTAATTAAAACAACATACAAGTGCAATCACAAGAATTTTACTTATTTAGATACACAGGTTAAAACAGATCACACAGACAAAAAAAGTCTAAATTACAACTCTTTCAGGTTCAGTTTAATATTTCTATACATCCCTCTGCTGTTAATGCATTGAGCACTATTTTAACAGTGAAAATCTTTATGATTATTGCAAAAACTTCGTCCATATCAGAACACCTGGAACTTCTCTAGTGCTAGGTTTGTCAACTTGGTATCCTTTTAAAAGAAACCACATACACATAGCTAATAATGTCATTTTGGTTTGCCTACTAGGCATCTCTTTTACAGAGTCCACAAAACGTATATGGCAGTTTAGGATTGTCATCGTGCCATACTCTTCAAATGTTCACGTCACTTTAAATTTAAATGTCAATTTGGTCTGTAAACTCAACATGACTTACTGAACGAGTCCACATAAATAATAATGTTTATTGGGCATGTAAAATTATAAAATTTCTATCACAAATGTAACAAGTCTACCCAACAAATTATCCAGTTTAAGATATAATGATTTGATTTAAATACATATCAGTCTATGTCCCCCATATCTAAATAAACATCATAAGCCTCTCTGTTACAATTACCATCTGTGTTAAATACATATTTATGAAATGTTCCATCCACACATACAGCTAAAATACAACGAAACAAAGTTGGTAACTTATGGATTCCCCAGTTAGATAGATAATTTAATAATAAATAACACCATGGGTGACCAAATGCACATCAAAAATCGCTAAGAGGGGCACCTGCAGTTGAAGAGGTTGGGAACAATACAGACACTTCTTTTCATGCCAGTAGGCCTTAACAGAATTTAAAAAACTTGCATAACAAGCCATCATTTTAGCTTTCAGATAGCAGGACTGAAAGCAGAGCCAAGTTTTTGATGAACTTACCTATGACTGATTGGTTAGAACTGAAGGCACAAACACATGCTCTCTCAGCTGGAACAGTAAAACTTGCTAGACCCCATAATGATTCAACGTACGGTCCTAAAAATCCCATTTTCTGAAACCTGAAAAGAACAATATTTTGAGATATTGATGGTGTAGAATGGACATCCCCTATAAAGATAATTTGCACCCAATATTTGCTTATTTCCCATTGTGTTATTAGTTGGAACCACACATGATGATTACGGAAGTTCCAAGTTGAGAATTTGTGAAAACTCCAGAACATCTAGCATAGAAAATGTCCAAAAGATCAATATTAGTCAGTCAATTTGGAGCTCCAATTAGACATGACTGGTAAATACAGGTAAATCAACAGCGCTAATTGAAAAGAAAGTATAGAATCTTACTTTGATTTTTTGTTTAAACTGGTGTCTTTTACAGCAAATATATGAACAGTTCCTTTATCACTTGATGCACAGAGAAATGACGAATCTGGACTAAATGATAAGCTGAAAGAAGAAATTATATAGTATGATACAAAATGATAATAAGATACAATAATGATATGATACAATGTGATAAAATACTGTTTGGTACGTTACAAAAATGATGAAAATGATAGTATACAAAATGATGAAAATCATCTACAAAAATGATGAAAATGATGATATACAAAAATGATGAAAATGATGATACAAAAATGATGAAAATGATGATATACAAAAAAAGGTACAATACAAAAATGATATACAAAATGATACAATACAAAAAAAGATACAATACAAAAATGATATACAAAATGATACAATACTAAAAAGGTATACAAAATGATACAATACAAAAATGATGATATACAAAAAAGATACCAAAGAAAAAATTTTTATACAAAAAAGATATACAATACAAAAATGATGATATACAAAAATGATACAATACAAAAATGATGACATACAAAAATGATGATATACAAAAATGATACAATACAAAAATGATACAATACAATAATGAGACAATACAATAATGATACAATACAATACTGTAAAAAGTGGTTAGACATGTATGTATGTCCATGTATGTACAGTCTGGATAAACAAACAATACTTTTTGACCTTTCTTGATCAATCACTCATTAGAATTCTGCTGGTAATTCTCTTCTAATTTAGCTAATTATGAATTAATTATGGACATGTGAGACAAACCAGTATTTTTCCAAGTCATTAGAACACCTAGCATTTTCATAAATGAAAACAAGGGAACCCATTTTTAAAACCGATTGTGAGATACTATGTAATAATAAAATTGTGTATTTATAAACTTACCAATATAACATGGCTGGATCTGCACCTCGTCTTAGTTCTACTGCTAACTTCTTAGACAATAGATCAAACACCCTTATCAATGTACCCTAAAAAAATCAATTATTAAAATTTTAAAACATTACTTTGAATGGGTCTTCAAAAGTGTTTGAATGGGTCTTCAAAAGTGTTTGAATGTTTGTGTAATAATTTTTTTTTTTGAGGACAGTAAGTGTGTTAAGAGTGTTTGAATTAATGATGGTCACATGTTCTAATCTAGGTGTGGTTTCCTCATTATTCCAGCCAACCCAGCTACGAACTGTACTGAATTAGTTATCTTTCCTTTCCTAATGCCACTGTCCTGGCAAAATTTCCCTCATTGTACCCTGCATGGTGTTGCTTGTCTTCAATACCCACATGGTCTAGAAAAGTAGGACATAAAACTAATTTCATTTCATTTTTTCAAAATTCTAGCTGTAGCTGGGATAGATCAATGCCAGGAAGTTTGATCCAGCTGGCAGACTTGACTCTCCAGGAACAAGTTGTTGTTGATGTTTTTTCTTCTTTCAACTGTGGATTCTTTCAATGTTACAATCAGAAAACATGGATCAAACCTTTCTGGATGCTGTTGCTATTAAGGTTCCCTTCTGATCCACTGTTAAACAGGCCAATGCATTTTGATGAGCATTAATAGTGACTGGTGATACTGTTTGACTAGGCTGGGTTGTTTCCAGATCCTATGAATAAAAGGAACTGTCTTAGCTAAAAACTCTAAAGCGGACACTTAGTTAACATACCAAAAAAAACAGTATTAGATATGTGAACTCTCTGAAAGGGATACTAAGTGGACAGACTAAACACCAAATAAACAGTATTAGATATGTGGACTCTCTGAAAGAGATGTTGAGTTGACAAACCTAAATATCAAATAAACATTATTAGCTATGTGGACTCTCTGAAAGGGATGTTGAGTTGACAAACCTATATACCAAATTAACATTATTAACTATGTGAACTCTCTGAGTGAACAAACCTAAATACTGAATAAACTTATTAACTATGTGGACTCTCTGAAAGGGATACTGAGTAGACAACTTAAATACCAAATAAACATTATTAACTATGTGAACTCTCTGAAAGGGATACGGAGTGAACAAACCTAAAATTCAACATGAACTTTATCAAGGTCTGTGAAAGAGATGATGAGTTGACAATTGTCCATACCAAATTAACATTAAAAGCTCTGTAGCATTTTTAGATGAATTTAACATATCTTACCACAATTTGAACGCTACCACATTTTATTCCTGGAAAAACTAAAATTTTACCATAGCAACTGACACTACATAAACCTATCAAAAAAATTACAAAATATTTCTTTTACATTATACAACAATGTTTATTTTTACAAATGTTTTTCTATGGAATAATATCTTGAAAATATTCAAATCTGACAACAACAGAATCTAAAATCATTTGTCACAGTCGGATTAAAATAATAAAATAAATCTTAATGTTTCGTTTCATTTTTTTTTGCAGGTGACTCCACTTGCCATCCATGATCTGACAAGATTGGTATGCCTCTGCTGTTGTGGGTTAACCAATCAAAATGCTCATCCTCACCTTTAGGATTGTCTCCAGTAGAAAATGTGTAAAGTTTCTGTGGTTCGTTAGGAAAAGAGAAAACATGGACTTGATTTCTTAGAATCACAATCAGTCTGAAATTATTAGAAAAATAGAAAAATAGAATTTAACAGCTCACGATTATCATGCGGTGTACAAGGAGGAGACTTATATGATGGTACAAATAGCCCAGTAAATTGACTAATTCTCAGTTTCTCACCGTCGCAGTATGATTACCCCAAAGATTTACTAATCCAGGGTAAAATAAATCGTGGTTCCTTCAACTATCCTTAAATAATAAACGCTCGCTATCTGTACCGCCAAAAGCCATGGCCAACAAATATACCATGTGAAAGATCAGTTACATGGTACTCATTACAAATGTGAACCCAATCAGCAGGAAGAATCAGTATAAACAGGTAAAAACAGTACCTACCTGTCTCTTAAGACTTTAACACCAACAACTGGTTGAGAGAATGTAATATCCATTAAAATACTTTCTTTTTCATCTTTACCTTTCATATCCCACACTAATACTGTTCAAATATAAAACATTTTATCAATATCCCACACTAATACTGTTCAAATATAAAACATTTTATCAATATCCCACACTAATACTGTTCAAATATACAACATTTAATCAATATCCCACACTAATACTGTTCAAATATACAACATTTAATCAATATCCCACACTAATACTGTTCAAATATACAACATTTTATCAATATCCCACACTAATACTGTTCAAATATAAAACATTTTATCAATATCCCACACTAATACTGTTCAAATATAAAACATTTTATCAATATCCCACACTAATACTGTTCAAATATACAACATTTAATCAATATCCCACACTAATACTGTTCAAATATACAACATTTAATCAATATCCCACACTAATACTGTTCAAATATACAACATTTTATCAATATCCCACAATAATACTGTTCAAATATAAAACATTTTATCAATATCCCACACTAATACTGTTCAAATATACAACATTTAATCAATATCCCACACTAATACTGTTCAAATATACAACATTTAATCAATATCTGTACAATCATCACACATTTAAATAGAGAACAGTACAAAAGCCAAAGTTGGGAGAAAACCTTGTACATGACCATTATTGTCTTATACTGGCTTTATCAGTCAATTGAACATTGAATGCAAGGCAAATTCATCATCTATTGAAAAGATGGCGATGTCATATGAATGAAGAGTCTATATCAGGTGATTAAACATCTGATCAGCAAGAAAATCGGCTTAAAACTGTCCTTGTTCAAAAATGTGTGAGGGTAAAATTCATCTAAAAATATCATTAAATTGCTGAAATAAATTCTGATTTTAATGATGTAAAATTTGATAAGTATTGACGTTAATGAGAATGGAAAAGGGGGGAATTCACGAAGTTAAGTTGGTGATTTTATGTCGTGACAGAACCTTTTTAAGGTTTTGCGTTGTGAGCCTCCTTCTGGATCCATTATGGCTGAAATATGCATAAGGTGTATAGAACTCAATTTCAGGTTGTCCTTAGCAGATTCAAAGCCAATGTTCAATATTCAAAAGGAATATTTATCAAAATATTTACACAACCAAATCAGTTCAGTGTTTCAAATCCTACCTGCTTTTTCATCAAATTTAGGAATTTTTCCGCCTCCAACAATAACAAGTAAATTAGTTCTAAACAACATCTCAGCGTACCCTATACTTCCCACATTTTCAGCACCTGAAATAAAGAAAAGAAAGAAACAACTATATTTTACAAGGTTAACAACTTAGGTTCACAGTTAAGGATCCTTTCTACCAGCTGGTCCTTGGCCAAACCTTTTGGCATTAATCTTTTCTGGATTATCCGTACCCATTTACAGCTGGGTCGACTGGAATTATGAGTGATATGAAGATATGGAATTTCAAAAATATTTTGGATTAAAGAGAGCGCTCAAATAGAAGATGACTTCCTTCTTCACAATTTAAACAGAGTTCTATTTATGGCAGAGTCTCAAGAAAAGACAAGTCTCAATTTATTTCAAACATGAGTAATTCTGGACACACATGGATTTGAAGACTCAAATTTTACCAGTAAGCTGTGAACACTATTATTGATTAGTTAGCTAAAAAAAATTGTCAACTTGTCCCTTTAAAATTATATATTTATGAATAAAACATGAACCTACCTATTCTTAATTTATGTGTCAGGGGGTCTGTGTTATATATCCTGATCCCTGATTCTGTAGAACATACAAAACAACCTACAACACAAGATAAATAGCAGGACATTTTCATTTGATTAAAAACGATTTTAAATATGTTTTCTTAAGAGATAAAAACCCACAACCGCCATTTGTTCAATGTAGCCAAACAAAATGACATAATTTAAAGATCCATACTCTAACTGACTGTGTTATCGAACCTCTACTATACTCTATTTTGTATATGTAGAGACTTTTAGTTTGACCTAGATAGTAGTGGTGGATGTCGCACAAAGCAAACCATGTTTACTCTTTTCGATTCACCTGATGGTACTTCTCTTTGGAGGAGTCCACTACTTTAATATTTTTACTCCTCATTTTGCCATGCTTTGGACGAGATTTTCATGAGTTTTCTTAGATTTAAGTCTCAAATAATCCTTTTCACAATAATTTAGGCGTTTTTGTGGGCCGATTCGATTAGGTAGTACGATTTGGTGCAATTTGGTTTAGATTAGCAGTGGTCCACAAATGCGAAATTCAAATCGGCGATTTGGCAATATGGCTGCCTCTGCTGACAACCAATGAAAGACCGCTATTTTGATTATATTAGCAACTTCCACATGCCGCCATCTTGGAAAAGCCTAATCGAATCGCCTAACCACCTCCTGGGACGGTTAGCCAAATCAGTTAAGGTAAACTGGCTAACAAATGTACCGATTAACCTAATCGAATCGGCCCACAAAAATGCCTATTGTCTATGTCAGTCATCTGTTTGACACCCCTCAATGTTTAAATGATCTCTTTCTTACATGCATATTTATCTAACAATATGTTACATATGTATATAATTGGAATAACTTATTTGTAAAATTAGGGGTGATTTTTGTTGCCTGTCAAATTATATGTCTTGTTTTTAAGGTAAAGTTGCAGTTTCAGAACATTTTACTTACTATAATCTTGGTTGAAACAAATATTTATGACACCGCGGTCCTCCGCCATGTTTGTTGACTTTTGTCACCTGTCAGCTGGAAATTCTATGGAAGATCTAAATCCAACTAACACCGGAAACCTGCAAATATTTGCAAATCAAATGAATGTTCGGAGGTTATTCTTTTCTACTTTTCTGCACCGGGCAATGTCATGCAGTGTGCAATGAGGGAAATTTGCCAGTACAGCTGTATTAGCTTACTCTCTAGTGATTTCCAACTGCTGAGGATCTAGACATGGACGGCTTGTAGCTCACAGGGCCTTGGTTTATTGTCCCTATCAAACTTTTTCCATACCAGGACCATCTGACCCCCATCACTGACATCAACGCTTGCTTCCCGCGTATGCTGATATCGCAAACTAGGTAGTCTTAGTAGTTGGTAGGAACTCTAACAAGGCAACAAGCTTGGGCCCTAGTCTTAAAATAGCCTCTCCCACCAATTGAGTTTGAGCATGAACCCAATCTCTTTCTGTCCTCAGTAACTTAAACTTTTAACAGCGGTTTTTTAATCTTTTAATTAAAGTGATACTACGTCTTAGAATTAACATAAAATTTATGAATTTTAAACTTGGCGAATAAGAGCCAGTAGATATGCCTGGTGTCATAAATAACATAACAGGATCCCAATATAATCCGATAAATCCAAAAAACTTCCATTATTATCCGTAAAATATGCAATTAACTATTGAAAAACGCTTAATATCAAGATTAAGTGTTTTTCATTAATAACTTTGTTTTATGAATTTTCCAATTTTCCAGATTTTACGGGGATTCTGTTGTAACTTTATGACACCAGGTAAGTTCACTGATGAATATAGACTCATGTTGACCATTCTTGAGAACTTAAATTTTATGTTCATTCTAAGATGTAGTATCACTTTAATCAATCTCAATGACTCACATCAACCTTATTAATTGTAAAATTGTCATTATCAGTGATTGTCATCAATCAAACCCTTTCATTTTTGTTGTTTTAGGTGTTTTGTGAGTATATTTACTCATTTCTTTTAGCATTGGAATAATGTATGATTAGATAGCTACCTCCTAATCATCCTGTGGAACCTGTTTTCAATGTTTAATTTCCATCCATCACAAAGCCATTGATAAAAGATTAACAGGTTTTTTATTAGTAATCTAGAAGTTAATTTGGTGGAAACCACCTAGAACAGGCGTGGAAACCACTAGGATTATTATAAAAAAAAGAGGTGGAAACCACTGGGCCTACATGCCCCATCATAAGATGGTAGAGCAGCTACTTTCAATTTGCATTGCTAAACTTTTGACCTTTTTACTTCTAAGTAGCCTTAGACGGTAAGGCAAAAATTTCAACTTTTCAAGAATACAGTAGGCCTATATATTCCTTACAATAAATCCTTCAAAGGAGCTTAATCATTCTTCGTTCTACTCCTCGCTTGACAATTTCTCAATTTCTACCATTGTTTATTGTTTACGTTTTGGGCATGTTTGATCGCTTCATTCTCGATTTTTACACATCTTTTTTAAATTTTGATTGGACGATAAATTTAGAACATTGATTTTCCAAGCGTATTCTAATTTACATCCGGTTAACCATTCGAGAGTTTTCTGAAACAAACACGCACATATGATAGCTGTCGTCATTGGACCTATCGAATGCGATTTCTGCGCATCGCATTCCCAGACCCACTTACCTCAATTTCCCAATTTCCGGAATAAAAATGGCAACAAGTAAAGGTGCTAACACATATAATCGACAAAATTGGGAAGAATCAGTTAGTATTCTACTTTCCTTACAGTAATATCTACTATCCATGTACATTTGTGATTACAAATAAAACCTATTTGGATTCTCTTGTCGACGTTTTACCAACGTTTTGCTTGATCATTGGTGTTGACGTGATTTTCATCAAAGTCTAAAAGGCCTATTACATATGTATATTTGTACTTCATCATGTGATTTTCACCCTGTTTATGAAACATGTAGTAAGATTAGGAAATGATACTGACGTTTGTTTTATGTATTAGTTTCACAATAAAACATATCCTACAGGATGAAATATTTTGAATAGGCCTAGTGACGTAGTGGAGTGATCTTGTTATAACAAAATGAACATATTATGGGTTGGTATTTCATCCATCCCTTTATATCTTTTATTTACTATAGTTTTCTCATTTTTGACCATTTTTTTCCAGATTAGATTTGACCTGATTAGATTTGACCTAAATTCCTAAATAGGCTAGAATAAAATATTATAGATTCAGGGAAAGATCTGATGAACTTTGTATAGTTCCCATGGCAATGGTACTATAAAATGAAATGAATGGAGTTTTACGTCCAACTTTTCAGCACCATGGTACCATAGGGGGCCTACGGCTACACGAATCCTTATGTTCCTTGTAATTCCAATATTTTTTTTAGATTTTATCTTGTTATTGCCACACAAAATGAAGAACTTTATTTCTGCTTTTCTTTAGGAATTTCCGTTACTATGTCAAACATGTCTTGGAGACAATCCATATGTTCGAATGGTGAGTATTCTTGGTGCAGTTTACCTATTGTTATAATTATTTTGATACCTTTCAATATGGTTCTCACATCATTATCAGGAATAGAATGATACTTCTAGAATATTTATTACTTTCAATATGGTTCTCATATCATTATCAGGAATAGAATGATACTTCTAGAATATTTATTACTTTCAATGTGGTTCTCATATCATTATCAGGAATATAATAATACTTCTAGAATATTTATTACTTTCAATGTGGTTCTCATATCATTATCAGGAATATAATGATACTTCTACTTCTGATTTTTTGATCCTTTTAGTGGTAACACTGTGTTTGATTGGTTACTATTTAGATGAGTATTTGTTGGTTTTGACCTTATGACTGATTATTTTTGTCATTTATAGATGAAAGAGAAACATGGAAAAGAATGTAAAACCTGTAACAGACCATTCACAGTATTTAGATGGTGTCCGGGGGCCAGGATGAGATTCAAGAAAACTGAAGTCTGTCAAACTTGCAGTCAAATGAAAAATATTTGTCAAACATGTCTCCTAGATTTAGAATATGGTATGTAATGTCTACTGTCTGACTAAATTGAGATCTGAATCAAAATTTTTCTCTCATTTCATAAATATTCAAATAAAATTTTTCAGTTGTATGCCATTTGTCTTGGAATGTCTTCGGGTCCATGGAAATATAAGGTTCAGTGATTTTATATTTAAAATAGACACTCTCAGTAGTATTTTGTAATTGATATTTCAATTCATATGAAAATGGTTAGCAAATTTCAATTCAGAAAACATTGTAGTCAGAGAGTGGTTAGGTATTTTAGGATTGCAGTTTTAGATGATTATCTACAAAGTGTTTCTTTTTTTTTACTTAAATCACGCATTTAGACTAATTTGAAGCCTACTAGATAAAATTCACGTTTTAACGAAAGGGGTGGTTGATTTTAGTCTTGAATAGATGTAAATATCTTCAGAAGTAGTAGAAATGTACGAAAATGGCATAATTTCTTTAAAGATACTCTGAACTAGGAATTTTACTCATTATTCTATATATGCCTTTTTAATATATCACAGATGTGTCCTTTTAGCATTCAAACCCTGATAATTCTGGACACACATGGATTTGAAGGTTCAAATTTAGATGATGTCTGAACACTATTACTGATTGGCTTAGCTAAAAAATTCCCGTTTCCGAGACTAACTAAAGTATGATGGGTCCAAAAAAATGGCGCATCTGTCCCTTCAAAATGGAATGCTACGATTGTGAGAATCATTTGAATCTTTAACAGTGTTTCAATGAGATTATATGAAAATGAAGTCCGCCAGTTTGAAGAAATTACCATAATTATGCTGTGTTTTTTTTTGTGTGTGTCCTTGTTTTAACTTGAGTTTTTGTTTCATAATAGGCTTACCTGTCCAAGTTAGAGATGCTGCTTTAAGAGTACAAGATTCTTTACCTAAATCAGATGTAAATAAGGAATTCTACATGCAGAATGTGGAAAGAGAAGTAAAAAATATTTTTTTTATAAAAGCACCCCTAGTAATCCTAGTATATTTACTCAATTATAATTGATATACTTCCTCATGTGAAAAGTTCATTAGCTGCTATCAATGTATTGCCAAGATGTTGTTTTGGATTTTGTTTTGTGCTTCATATCGGAATTTTTATTCGATTCTAATAAATTTGTTTTTATTATAGATAGAAAACAGTGATGGAACTAACCCAGTTGGTGCTATAGCCAACAAAGTACCCAGCGACATGTTACTAAAATTAGCCCGAACCTCGCCCTACTACAAAAGAAATAGACCCCACATTTGTTCTTTCTGGGTGAAAGGGGAATGTAAAAGAGGAGAAGAATGCCCATACAGGTATAGTCTAGTTTTTGTATTCAATATGAGTTGCATTTGCATTTGCCATTAAACTTAAATCTGATGTAGTAAAGGCTATGAATTTTTCCCTCATTGCCCACTGCAAGATGTCTCGTGTATTCTAGAAACCATCTGGCCCTGGGAGCACAAACCTTTTTTCATAGCTGAGATTTTACTGAAATTTGAAGCAGATATTACAATGTATAACTTATTGTATCAACAAAAAATATATATCAGTCTTTTCCTTAGGGCACAATATTTCTGGCTTTATCACATTCATCTTCACATTTTGCTTTTCTGGAGTGACCCTGGGGACTGCCCCATTGGCATATCATGTCTGAAAGAAATCTTGAAATGTTAGTCTCTATTCAGGAAATTGAGCCAGTTGGATTAAAATCAGTCACTTTTCATTAAAAAAAACTAAAAAAAAAAACTGATTTAAAAAATATTGAAACATATGTATCCAATTTTGTCTGATAATACTCAAGCAGATGAGATGATTATATTTAAAGGGACAGATTTGCTATTCGTTTGACCAATTTTACTTTAGTTTCAGAAACAGAAAGATTTTAGCTAAGCTAATCAGTAGTAGAGTTTTCAGCTCACGGTCGAAATTTTAGCCTTCAAATCCACGTGTGTCCAGAATTATCCATGTTTGACTGTTGAACTGACGGCACGGCTCGTCATAATTTACTTTAGACTCTGCAATATATAGAGAAGAGTAGAAGACATAATATGTAGAAAGTGAAATTCCTAGTTTGAGATAATTTTACAGGAAATGTGTAATTTTTGTACATTTCTAATACTTCTGAATAAGACTAAGTTAAATTTTTATTGCAGACACGATAAGCCTACAGACCCAGATGATCCATTAGCAAACCAGAATATTAAAGACAGATTTTACGGCACTAATGATCCTGTTGCTGATAAGTTACTACGTCGTTATCAAGACATGCCCAAACTAGAACCCCCAGAGGATGAAACTGTTACCACACTTTATGTTGGAGGTCTATCTGAAGCAATAGAAGTAGATGATTTGAAGTGAGTTATATTTCATTTAACTTTGTTTTTGACTGATTATTATTTGTATTTGTCCTCATATAAGGAATCTGGTTCTGTAACGTTTTTGTGGAGCCACGGTGGCTCAGTGAAACGCTTGTTTGCTAACCTGAAGATCCAGGGTTCAATCCTGGCATAGGTAGAGATAATACCTTTGGATTTTTTAACCCAGTTTCCTCTGTCAGTGATGTAGGTAATAGGGGCTGACATGGAAAACACGCTTTGTTGTGAAAAACAATGGAGGGAAAAATATTGATGAAACATATGTCCATTGTTTGGGCAAAGTAATATTGATTTTTTTCCATAATTTTAATGAAACTTTGAATAGAAGCCTCTAAATAGTACTGTTAGGTTTAGAATGTCTTTGCGTTGAACAAAATATAAACATAGGCACACATTATGTCTTCGAAATTTGTTTTAACAGAGGACAATTTTCAGTCATAATTTAAACTTTTTCGGATTGAAATTTTAAGGGGAGGCAAGTACTTCTTTTAAATGTATAAGCTTACTTGCATATTAACGATAATGATATTTTTATCAACGCAAAAACATTCTAAGAATAACAGTTCTGTTTTGAGTCTGATTCAATTCTCTTAAAAAAAAATATAGAATAAATTCAAAAAACATTTTACTTTGCTCAGACTTTCGTTGTAATACTACAGTAATTGAGAAATAGCTAGTGCACACGACACAGTTTTGATAAAAACTTGATATGCCAACGATAATGATTATTTCAATTTTTGCTTTCACATGGATTATCTTTAGGTGTTATAGAGACGACCTTTGGAGGAGTCTGCATGCTGTGGCGGGCGTATATGGCTGTGGTCAACTGTCTTTACTTACTTTGGACGAGAGTTTGTTTCAAGGATTTGTCTTGCTTATACGGATTTTTTATTCAGTAGATTTGGATGCATATACAAATTTGTATCTCAGAATAAGTACGAGATGTTTGTTGTAATATTTGGGTGACCGTATATTTGGTTACTTCGTGATAATGATTTTCATTTATTTTTATTTGCTTTTTTAAGGAACCACTTTTATCAATTTGGAGAAATTCGATCAGTTAATGTTGTACAGAAACAGCAGTGTGCTTTTGTTCAGTTCACATCAAGGACGAGCGCAGAGGCTGCAGCTGAAAAATCGTTCAATAAGCTGATACTTAAAGGTCAGAGGTTAAGTATTAAATGGGGTCGTTCCCAAGGACAACAACAATCAACGAAGAAAGATGACGAGGAAGAGATGTCAGAACATCAACGTGGGCAATGCAGAGGTAAGTTTTTTATTTCTATACACAGAGAAAGGGGAAAGGGTCCAAGGGTCTCTGTACATGACTCATCAGATCTCTGTACATGACCACTCAGATGTCTGTACATCAATATTGCCTGTTCATTAATTAATACTGCCATTCAGCAATCCTATCTGGAAATTCCTCACAAGGCACGATTTTATTAGGAAATGTAAATCTGCAGATAAACTGTATACTTTAAATTGTTGTTCAGCTCTACAAATGCCAACTGGGGAAATTGGAAAGAATTATTTCAATCTTCCACCACCACCAATGATGTCACAATTAATGCAGAGAGGTGGCGCGATGCCTATGGGAGGTACTTTCTCAATGCCACCACCATTTGGAATGGATATGAACGTTAAACCATCTGGACCCCCTCCCTATCAGCATGGTATGTATAATTTTGGATTATGTTTAGAGTTAATTGTTTAGACAGAGGAAAAGGCGGATTTCAAACAGATTGAAACTGAAAATGCATAGAAAACATTTTTTTACAAATTGTAAAATCAACATATTGGGTGAATGTCAGACCAAGAAATCTCAAGTTTATCTTACTAAGACCTTATTCTTTTCGTTTGTGACTTTATCATCCGCACATGAACTTGTACTATAGCTGTACCTGTACCTGTACTATACCTGTACTTGTAATAGTGACGAATATGTTACTAGAGGATTTAGTCTTTGAGGAAATTTTGACATAAAATTCACTCCTTTGTGAAAAAGGAAATCACTACCAGCAAAAACTTGGGTGAACACTTAGTAACTAGTTGATTTATTGCATCAAATTTCTTATTATTTTTTCACGAGGTTCAATTTTGTTTCAGGTATGAAAATACAAGCCCCTCTACCACCCCAAGGATTTCATCAATCCGTGAAGCCATCAAGAGGATCATCCAGTCATTCCTATGAATCAGGGGGAGTGAAGAAACCTTTCGGTGCTAATTTGAAATTTGATTACCCTTCTCAAAATCCAAACAGAATGGGATCACAATCGAAACGCTAATCTTAGGCCTACAGTAATTTGTTTAGGACATGCTTTATTTCTAAAATTATTGATAATTCAATAAACAAAAAGATGTAAAATAAATAAAATTAAATCATGATAAAATATGTCCTAAATGAACCACTGTAAAGGCCACACCAATTAATAGCAGGTTTCTTTCACAATAATAGAGAAATACTGATGCTTAAAAGGTTAATGGAATTATAAAGAGGTTTTCTAAATTTTTTATGTTAAACATCAATTTCCACCATTCCAATTTTCAATCAAACATATGTTCCTGCAATTCCACCAAAAGTAAGCGTTTTATGATATCAGTAATTGTAAAGTCCTTTTTTGGCATATTTTGTGATTGGTGACATCATCAAACGTTTAGTTTTTAGTGTAATTGTAAAAACCACAGACATCTGATTGAAAAGGTACAAATTGATGCTATCAGTGTCCCTGATTCAGTGTCCTAATTTTTAGAAAACCTCAAATCAATTCCTTTACAAGTTTCTGAGATACAAAATATTATTAGAATTAGTGTGTGTAACCTAAAAATATTTTTGTTGTTTTTATACGCCCACATGAATATGTGGTCGTATATTGTCGTCGCCCCTGTTCGTCGGTCCGTCACGACCGTCAACATTTCTTGTGAGCACTATAGAGACTACAGTTTTCATCTGATTTTGATAAGACTTGGTGTGATGCTTTAGATTGATAAGATCTCGGCCAAGTTCGAATTTGAGATATTTTCGATGAACGTTTTTTGAGTTATTGCCCTTGACTTTGTTAAAACGCGTCGAAATTTGTTAAAAATAGTTCGTGAGCAGGATTGAAGCTACATTTTTCAACCGATTCTGATGAAACTTGGTGTGATCATTGGAATTGATAAGATCTCGGACAAGTTCTAACTTGACGCATTCTTGATGAACGTTTTTTGAGTTATTGCCCTTAACATTGTAACAACGCGTCAAAATTTGTTCGTGAGCGCAATAGAAGCTAGTTTTCAACGGATTCTGATGAAACTTGGTGTGATCATTGAAATTGATAAGATCTCGGACAAGTTCTAACTTGACGCATTTTCGATGAAATGTTTTTGAGTTATTGCCATTAACTTACGAAAAACGCGTCAAAATTTGTTTGTGAGCACAATAGAAGCTACAGTTTTCAACCAATGTTGATGAAACTTGGTGTGATCATTGGAATTGATAAGATCTCGGACAAGTTCTAACAAGAGATATTTTTTATGAACACTTTTTGAGTTATTGCCCTTGACTTTGTAAACAAGCGTCAAAACCTTGTTTTGACATGACGTAATTAGTAATAGAAACTTTCTATCTACCAAATTGTAAGAAGTGTATTTAGATTTAGATTGCTTATTTTATCTTTATCAAGCTTATTATAAATATATCAAGTCTAAATGAAGAGTTAAAACTGAATTTGAATTTTATGGTGAATTAAGTTTGAAATCAGCAAACAAGCTCATAAACATTAATATTTATCTATATTTAGAGTTGTGCACTTAAGGATTGTTTACCAGTATATCTTTTTGCAGTCATCATTAATTCGAATGAATGTAATATAAAGGTAAAATACCTTTTTTCGACATGTTTCATTACATAATTATCATGATTAATAGTGTATATTTGTTTGATATGTTTTGAATATATTTTTAGATGTTTTTATACGCCCACATAAATTGGGAGCGTATATTGGCATCACCCATGTCCGTCCATCCGTTAACAACTGCTCGTAAACACTCTAAGAGACACAATTCTTGAGGGAATTTGACGAAACTTGGTGGATGAAACCTATTAAAAATCAGAACAATCAAAAAATATTTATGAGTTATTGCCATTCTTCTGGAAAACGTGTTTGAAGCCCATAAGCACTCTAGAGCATCATTTAGCAGTTGAATCATTTTGGGTACAATGAACTGATATATTTTCTCAAAGAGAGTTTTTTTTACAAGATAACAAGTTGAAAGAGCAGTTATAAAGAGTGGCGTATGTTACCTTGCCTGCCTGGCAAGCTAATTTAATTGAATTGATCAGACTCGTAACAACAAACTTACAGGGGCAGTACGCAAAATTTTCATAATCTGAAATGTCGTATTATACCTGTTAATATTTTTAAAATATGCTTTTTACATCTATTTATCTACTTACAGTGATACTACGTCTTAGAATGAAGATAAATTTTAAGTTTTCAAGAATAGTCAATATGAGTCTATATTCATCAGTCCACTTACTTAAGAATAATAATTATTAAGAGTTTTTCAATAGTTAATTACATATTAATGGATAATTACTAAGTTTTTTGGATTTATCGGATTATAGAAGGATCCTGTTATGTTTTTTAGGACACTAGGTATATCTACAGATGAATATATTATGCTCTTGTTGGCCAAGTTTAAAATCTTTCAATTTTATGTTCATTATTAGACGTAGTATTACTTTAATCAAACTAAATTTGTTTTATAAGGGTTAATTAAAAGCATACTAATTGTTAGATCTAGTTTTGGTGTTTGGCCTTATAATGACTCAATATAAAAAGTTAAAACCTTTAGAATACTTAAGGGACATCTCTACAATTAGCGTTCCCACATGATGCAGAAAAATAGGACATAACACTCATTTCATTTCATTTACAGTTCGCGTTTATTTTGCTTAGAGCTTAGATTCGTACAGAAGTTTTTTAACAGCTTCTAAAAAGCCTAACAAACTTGAAAATTTAGGTAAATGTTTTCAATTGTTTTAGCATTAAAAAAACTAATGTTTGGATTTTTTTAGTTAAAACTGTCAGATACCTTTAGAGACTTTTTTAAAATATTTTTGTGCTCAAATTTGTGAAAACTAAACTATACATTAAAATAGTAGAGTTTAGTTTTCACAAATTTGAGCACAAAAATATTTCCACCTACAAAAAAACACTTAATTTTAACAATTTTTTATGCTCTTTTTCCAGTCATTGTGCCCTAACAAGTGGTTCCTGTAGGGTTTAAATCACAAAATTATTTGATATAAAATTAAATGTTGACATCTCTAAATTTATATACATACATAAGCTCATTGCAATTTCAAGCTAGTCAAAACTTTCTGCAGTAGGGGCCTATTATTATCAAAGCCCTTGTTATATTCTTAATGTGTTGAGACTCTCTATGGCTGTATTCGCTAGTCATACGAAGCTACGAAGTTACGTATAGTTCATACATAGAAATAACACACAAAGACATAGGTCACAACCATTTTGAATCTCTTCCTCAACCTGATAAATCAAATTTTGAAAGGCTTCAATATTTCAATATTTGTTGAAATACTATACCCTTTTTCAAAATTTGACCTTTTAAGTCGAGGAAGAGATTCAAAATGGTTGTGATTTATGTCTGTCTGCGTTATTTCTGTTCGTAATTTTGTATGTTCGATACAGCCAATGACAAGAAGTCTGTAAACCATTGGTCATTCATTATTGGCTGTATTCATTAGCAAACAATCCAATCAATCCATTTTGTGATACAAGAAAGGTGGCAATAGGGGAAAGAAAAATTTTATTATAATTCATTTAACTTATATTATTTTGTAAATATATTGTACATTTTAAAACTCTTTGTTCCTTTAATCTTGATCTTGTAAGGCTTACTTCATTTCTTGAATAAAATGGTGCAAATTGATGCTATCAGTGTCTCTTTACAATCCCTTTAAGGTATTATCAGTTAAATCATCTCAGCTGTTACAGCCGCGAATCCCATACCAAGATTTGATAGATTCTGACTAAATCCAGACCATAAAACTTTCTGCAGTAGGGGCCTATTATTATCAAACCATCCGTAACAGTTTCTGATCAATGTCCGTATCACATACATAGGAACGTATTCAAAGATTTGCCCCGCGTTTTAACACCGATCCCACTTACAACAACTTGAACGACCTAGAGCACCTAGTTACTCGCAAAGGATTCCAATCCATGATTCATGATATTCTGAAGCTCTATTGAAATATCCTTCACTTGTATGCCCAATTTGCCTTGCAATCTATCCCGAGCCCCTTTTACAACAAATTGAACGATCTGGAGCTTCTATGTAACTCTGAGCTAAGGTCTCTACACGATGGCTTATTCACAAAGGCCCCAATTCTAAAATTTCTATGTGTTTCAGTCCTGTAGGGAGAATATCTTCTGAAACCTCGTTCTATTGAAAAACCCCTTACTTGTCCACCGCATTCTGATTTCGGTTCACGGACACTTTGGGGAAAGTCGTTATTGAGGGATATATTAGGGGATAGTCTTGTCTGAAGATACGATAGTATTCTAACGCATCTCGAATCGTTGAGTCCCAGGCCCTCTATATCAGTCATGTAATGGACCACTTCTCTCATACATTCGTTATACCCCAGCTCATAATTCTGACAAAAATCTGTCCATGTGGATCCGCTCTGGAATAATCCTGAAATAAAAAAAATGGAAAACATTGAATCTTAGTCAGCCACACTTTATTCGCTAGTATGATTATTTTTCCTCCTACAATTTTGCAGCAAACATACGATCCTATTTTAATGAAACGTATTTGTTCAGGGTTCGATTAGAATTGTTTTAAAGTTATACGTGATTATAGGCATTATAGAAGCTCCTAACATAACAGAACATTGATAAACTTATTCACTAGTTGGATTTTTGTACACGGTTGCGATGCAAAGCATACATCGTCGTATCCCGAATGAGAGTTTTGACATGGAAGTATGACGAATAGGGGTGTGGTTTGGACACGATGAGTTATTGACCTTGCTATGCGATGACTATGCCATATGATGCACATTGCCTGCGCACACGTCATATGTTTTCCAAGTTCGCAACATCTTAAGTTTTAACAAAGTCTTCATCTATAAAATTATAGAGTGATCGTTGCGCGGGCGTTTCGTGTTACGACGATAATTGCTGGTGTCTCGTGTGCACCCCAATCGAGAGAAAAGCAGATTTCCTTTCAGTTTCTCATTTTGACATGCGTTTCATTGTTTCCGCACACTCTGCTATAAAATTAGTCGGGTTTCCTGCAAATAAAGACATACACATCTGTTTGAAACACGTGAGCTTAGAATCCAAGTCGCGTGCGCATTTGAAACGCACGTGCGTGTTTGCGTGTGGACGGGTGATGTCGCGTGCCGTTACCGGGAAAGATGTTTGCACGTGATATCTTTTGTGCCCTGCACGTGCCAGTGAGGCAACACACATTAATTATTTGATGGAATTTTCGACGTGTGTAAAAGACCCCAGCCTGGTAGATTGATCAATAATTCGTTATCTTCCGGATACAAAATGTCTAGTCCAACTAGCCAAAACATGGCAGGTTTTTGTAGTCAGAATGGATATCCTCGTCCCCCAATATACAGGCACATAAATATGATCACGTGGGTAGGGCTGCCAGAATTAGCGCAAATCATTGGTTGATCGAACAGAAATAGACTTGTTTCGATCGAGAACTTAGGTCAATATGCGCGTGCATTATTATATCGAATTATATACATATTGTACCGTCATCAATTAATCAAGTATGTTCCCGTTAGTAACAGAATTTTAATCTTTCGAGATGTAGTTTATCAACAATATTTCCCGAAAGTTTAGATAAAAGTACGAAGCGAGGCTTCAAGTGCGACGGGTCATGCACGTTAAAATCAAATTGATAAGGTGTATTCCAATCCCTCGTTGAAAACGGCTAGCACCGCCAATATGTATCAGCCCGATGAGGAGTATGTAAACTTACTTGTGTCGTGTTTCGACCCACTTTCTGTTCTTTGTATTGTTCTTAAATATTCGACTGTCATCTCTAATATCTCGGCTTTTTCTAACTTTCCTGAAGACTAAAAATAAACCTCAGAATATATGGACGGATATATGGTTTGGATGCGTGAATGCTCAATGCGATAGTCTACAGAAAATTTGCATAGCACCAGGCCCGTAGGGGGGGGGGGCAAATTTTGTCTTAAAGGCCCCCCCCCCCCCCCTCCCTTCTTCTTCCCCCCACCCCTCCCCCTCCTCTCGCTACGGTCATGGTTAGAATGTGTGCTCATACCTCTATTGTTTTCTATAAGGGGTATATTATGCTCAAGCTTATGGAGGTATAACGTTGCCAAACTTACTATATCGAAGCTTTGAAATACCAAAGTCGTCCTTACAAAATACATGTTACTGCTACAAAGTAGGCTATCAAAGTCGATGTATTAAAATACAAAATGTATGAATGTTAACTCCTATGAAATACTATATATACAAATGCAATAGGGTGGGCGTCTTTGTGTGAAGTTGAGTTCAATTGCTTGGTAAGGCCTACTCTCAAACTTTATTATCTACTTCCCCAATGCCTCCTCCATTTACCCTATTGCAATATAACCTTTATAATAAAACAATTACTACAACAACAACCTCACTAAACTCGGACGCCCGCATAGTTAGGTAGGCCTATCAGGTATGGTATAAATCCCATATTTTAAAAATACAGATCACAGTCAGCATATATTGAATAAGGTTTCATATGTCAGGTTTAAAATTGATTTAATATTGTGGCGTTTAAAACTAGGCTACCTCCTATCAAGAAAAGTATTAAAAACTGAAATTACCTGTTTGGCGAAAACAGAAGGTACTGCTTGAGATAGTTCCATTAAACAGTTATTAATCCGATCTCTTCGTCTTTTCTCGATAACTTTATGGGAAGTTCTTTCCTGGATAACATAAATAGATCAAAATAACTGGTATACACTTATCAGGATAAACCAAAATTTTTACTTCTGACTGAAATTAGGGTGTCAAGAGAGTAAAGAAAAGAATAATACAAATATCAAAGGGATTGTAAGAGATTTTCTAGATCAGGGACACTGATAGTATAAATTTGCACCATTCCAATTTTCAGTCAGTCGTTTGTGGTTCCTGCAATTCCACAATAAATAAGTGTTTGTTGACGTCAATAATCGCAAAATGAGTTCGTATCACAAAGGGCCTTTAATGACGTCATTTGATGCTATCAGTGTTCCCGATACACATAAAAAAATCTAGAAAACCTCTTGACATTCTCTTTAACTAGTTATTTTTTAAAAAAAATAATTTAAACACTAATTTACACAACATTGACAAAGACAGATAGTTTTTAACAATACAGATATAGGCCTTCTATATAAGTTAGGTATAACCTAGGCTATATTAGAATTCTAGTGTAAACAGTTTGTAAATTTTTCCCTAATTTGTATTGTATCGTATTGTAATGATTTTGAATGGTAATGGATGTATATAAGCTTTAAAGCTTGTTTCCAAAACCATATGTTTATATATATGTATATTGTAATATTTGTAATTCTTGAATAAATATTGTTTAAATAAAAAATTCTAGAAGATTTCCAATTATCTTAAAAAGCTAATGACTAGAGAAGTCCTCGACTTTTAAACATCAAAATCATTGGAAATCAATCAATCAATCGGAAAGAACACAATTGTGCTGATGATAGCACAGATAACATAAATCAAAAGTTTTGATATCGAAACAAAACCATGCCTTTAACATACCGAATCCGCATTATAGAAATCCTCTGCCATTTGAATTTCACTGCAAATGTAAGTCGCTAACTAATTCCAGACGATGTCTTCAGTTAGAGTTGCACACATCGATTGATCAAGTTTTACCGTTAACAGTGAACGTGATTCAGATTACACGTGCGTGTCGCAGGGTCACGTGTCACTGAAAGATAGCGAGCGTTGACAATAACGGACCGTCCTTCATAGCCTTCCTGTATATAGTGACAAGGTATCTGCATACCAAACGTTGTAACATCCTGGATATAACGGTTTCCTTTCTAATGCACGTGCATTTCAATTAACGTCACGCATTAGACACGTGACCCGGTATAAACGCCAGTTAGTCTCGTGCTGAATGATAACGTAGCGTGCTAACATGAAATACTCAATCGGAAAATGTACCAGAGTGTCAAATCGACTTATTTGCTTAGTTGTATTTTTGATGATTCTGTATGGTTATAGGTTACGTAGCCATATGGGGTACGGGATCCTCTCAAGGCTTCGCAGGGGTGAGCAACTGCCCCTTTCTGTGAAGTCGGCATGGTATACGGGCAGAATTAATAACATTGAACCGAACATAGCCAATTCACTCGCTGTTGTAAGTTTTGAAAGCCCCCTCAAGAGGGTAGGCTACGGTTTTAAGCCTATTTTTCATAATTTTAAAAGCTAGCCAACAGAAAATTAGGCCTATATCGTTATCAAATCCGCTTTAGGACTTGTAGATTTTTTTTTATCTTGAATAGAACCAAAATTGTGAAAAGGCAAGTTACAAATTTACCCAATTTACTGACTAAGAAATCAATTAATGATCAATAGCTTTGTTATTTAAAATGGGCCACAGATGGCTATTGAGAAAATTATGACTACAGATATTAACAGTGGTCTGAATCAGTACAAGAGTTATCTCTGCTATTTTTAACCTAACCAATCAGATAACATCATTCTTGTGTCATGACCTTTACTGACTATTAGCACTGCATTCACGGATTGATAAGAAATTTGAATTCGCCACTTTGACTAAATCATACACAGGTCGAATCACGTCATATTCACATTCCAGAATATGCATACAATTAAACTTCTAATTCAGAACAGAAGATCATAAAAAGAAAAGCTTCGAGTGAAAATTGAAATTACACTTTAAAAAAAAGATTGTTTCTGATAATTCTACTTTGTACGTAATTGTAGTGTACATAGCCATAATCTTTATTGTCTACAATCGTAAATGGAGTCCACTGAGCTTTGGACGTAAAATATAAACACGGATTATATCTACAGTGGTGTTTCTCAAGGCTGGACTGGCCTCATGAACCTCGCAAGTCAATCGGGCGATCAACAGTCCAATCTGTTGTTCGTTAATTTCAACCAGGACTGTTCGTAAGTGTTCAATAATGGCTTTGTTTACATTTAATTTTTATAGTCTGTTTTCATTTTGACGTCTGCATCATCAGCTGAACTGTTTCGGTTTTGGTTTGTCAATGTCAATAAGTTAGAGTAACAACTAACCTATCTAAACAGCCATTGGGGCTATTTTTTTATGCAGGATCTACCTGAAAATTTTGATGGAGGACCACAGTTACAGACTGATGAGTTCATAATTTGACCTAAACTTTGAAACAAAATCAAAGCCAAAATTTTCCAGAATAATAAGTGGCAGAACTCCTAGCTTGTCAACAAACATTACATATGTTCTATTTTTAGAAACTTATATTGAATAGTTGTAGTTTATTGATTCTAAAAAAAAAAAGTAAATCAGATGAAAGATTCTTTCAGTTTCATTCATGAATAACAAAATGCCTTTCTTCAGATGAACTTATACAGTCAAGTAACTTAATTTCGTGGAAACCTATTATTCGTGGATTTCCGGAAATGTTTAATAATTTACATGAGCGACCTTGCACGACCTCCGCATTAGTTTGTTTTGATAAACATGGGTTTTCTCTACAATATCAGCTAGTAGAATGAATTCAGTAGTTTCAAGTAAGGTAAAATGTATTAATGTATACTTTGACAAATACAAAATGGCGGATTTCACTTATTACCAAACGTCACCATTTTTTAACGGCCGAATTTCCTTATAATCCCAAGCGGTAATCGGAGTTCCAAGTGTCGTCTGCTAGAATATATTCCAACGAATGAAGTCACGTGATCAACTAGCGGATTCTGTGTCAGCAGAAAATTTGTATGGAACACAAAGTGGACCATATTCTTATGTTGTTTCAGTGACTTTCAGCAATAAATCACGCTACGTATCTTATTTTGTCAGCCACTATTTTTTTTTTAAATCGTGGTTCTTTGAAGGAATTGTCACTAGTTATAATGAATTGATATTAAAGACAAATACTAAGAGAAGTTAATTATACCACCCGGTATCCATACAACGTGTTTTTCAAGACTTATTTATAGATCAAACATTGTACACGAAAATACGTGACGCATTCTGCCGCCGTTGCCGAGTTGGTTGCTCATGAAATATGGGTCAAAGTGAAGGATTCATAAAGAAAATCGAAATAAACCAATTTTAATTATTTTGTAGAATATCTGATGAAACATCTAAGACATAAAATTTTTTTTTCGTTTTTTTAACTTTGAAGAAATTCGGTGTTAAATCCCTATATCCACGAAAATAGGTTACACCACTGTACTGGTTTTATAATTCCTCTGAATTGCTTTGGATAAATTGTTCCTTGGCCTAGGTTCTCACTAAACCCTAGGAACCTATGATAAAGTAAATCAAATTGTTTTCTGTCCTTATTAATTATTAGTTAATATCAAATCTGTGAACTTTGAAATAACAAAATTTTCCAGAATTATATTTCACTCTGGTTCAATACTCAGAATATGCAGCGTCAACAATTTTGAGACTGTACTTGAGACTTGTCAAGAAACCATACAAAGTTAAAACAATTCTCTACAATATTATTGATGTATTGAGCTCTATTTTAAGAGTGAAAATAGTTTATTATTGCATAGTTAAGACCATGCATTTTCAGGACACTTTTTTTTGCGTTACCTAAAGAATATGTCTACAGAACCCAAGTGACCATTTGCATTGCTACAAGTATTAAAGTAGGTGTTGGATAAGGAGATGAGTTATAAGCTTCATTATTTAGGTTTTACAATTGAACACAAGACGACTCGGAGCAAAACAAACTCAGCCCCCTTTTTTGACTAATCAGGACCACTTTTCGAGACTAACTCGGCCCACTTTATATGGGAATCACTCACGACTTTTTACGAGAAATTGGACCAAATAATTATTATTTTTCACGACTTTTTATGAGACTCGGACTTAATAATTATTATTTTTTATGACAAACTCAGCCCACTAACTATGCAAACTGGGACCACTCATATTTTTTAAACAAATTGAAAGTAGAATGCTGAAGACAACTCAGATTCAAACCAATGTTAAAAGTCAAGACGCTGGATGGTCTTGAAAAGGGCCGTTTGAATTCTTTAATTACTAAGATAATTATATTAGAATTAAAAAGTAAGGTAAGTGTAAATAGTGGTTAATAATTGTTTAAAACTTGGTCCGAGTCAAAAAAAGTGGGACGAGGTTGTTATAAAAAGTGGGTTGGGTTTGTTGTGAAATATTGTTGATAAAAAAGGTTGGCTGAGTTTGTTTTGGTCCGAGTTGTCCTGATTCCCTCACAATTACATTTGTAATATTTTCAGATCGCTTGCAGTTGGCACCAAAACAGGATACAAACTATTCTCTTTGAATTCAGTTGAGAAGTTAGAATCTATCTATGAACATGGTAGGTATTATATATATATGATGAGGTTTTAGACGTCCTGTACCCCTGAATGTACCCAATCACCTATGAAATCTTTTGTCTGCTATTGGAGAATTGAAGAACCAAAATGATTCAATGAGAACATTACTGTGGTACATTGCCTGGTATTAGTCGGAAACATTCCAGCATCTGATAGATATTTGATCGTCTGACAACTACCAAAGGCTAGTATTTCTCTGTGACCTAGGCCAGTGCTTTCATTGAGACTCCATACACCTTAACACCAAAACCGAACTGGTTAGATTCTGATGGAAAAGTAAACTTTTAAAATCAGTCAACCGTAGAATTAATCTATAAAATATTTGAACTTTATTTGACATGGCTGTGAATTTAATGAATTTCAACTGTATCTATCTCTAACATGGTGGATGGATGTAATATCAAAGTGTATAACTTTATTGATGCACTGGATGACCTTTCGGATGATTTCTCTTGACACCTTTTTCTTTGCAATACCAAATAATAGACATGAAAAGAAAATTTCGTTAAAGGACATTGAGCCTTTTTCACTCGGTTTTTGTGGTTTGGAATACATCAAACTGCATGCCAACACGTAGAGGAAGATGCCCCTTACCTTCAGTGAAAAATTTAACTTAAAATATCCAAATGTTGAGTCAGAAACAAGTACAAAAGTCTACACCGGTTAAGTGAAAATTTTGAATCCCCCTGGGCTCCATTTTTTTTACTGTATTAGATAATTGATTATGAGAAATGAATTCTGATTGGACCACGAATTATTAATAACCAATCAGCAGCAATTTTTATATTTTAATTACAGATAGTGAAGATATAGCCATTGTAGAAAGGTTATTCTCCAGCAGTCTAGTGGCCATTGTCAGTCTTTCATCACCTCGAAAATTAGAAGTTTGTCATTTTAAAAAGGGAACAGAAATATGCAACTACAGTTATTCCAATTCTATATTAGCTGTCAAGCTCAATCGACAGGTAATTCCAAAGTTATTCCAATTCTATATTAGCTGTCAAGCTCAATCGTCGGGTAATTCTAAAGTTATTCCAATTCTATATTAGCTGTCAAGCTCAATCGACGGGTAATTCTAAAGTTATTCCAATTGTATATTAGCTGTCAAGCTCAATCGACAGGTAATTCTAAAGTTATTCCAATTCTATATTAGCTGTCATGCTCAATCGACAGGTAATTCTAAAGTTATTCCAATTCTATATTAGCTGTCAAGCTCAATCGACGGGTAATTCTAAAGTTATTCCAATTCTATATTAGCTGTCAAGCTCAATCGACGGGTAATTCTAAAGTTATTCCAATTCTATATTAGCTGTCAAGCTCAATCGACGGGTAATTCTAAAGTTATTCCAATTCTATATTAGCTGTCATGCTCAATCGACAGGTAATTCTAAAGTTATTCCAATTCTATATTAGCTGTCAAGCTCAATCGACAGGTAATTCTAAAGTTATTCCAATTCTATATTAGCTGTCAAGCTCAACTGACAAGTAATTCTAAAGTTATTCCAATTCTATATTAGCTGTCAAGCTCAACTGACAAGTAATTCTAAAGTTATTCCAATTCTATATTAGCTGTCATGCTCAATCGACAGGTAATTCTAAAGTTATTCCAATTCTATATTAGCTGTCAAGCTCAACTAACAAGTAATTCTAAAGTTATTCCAATTCTATATTAGCTGTCATGCTCAATCGACAGGTAATTCTAAAGTTATTCCAATTCTATATTAGCTGTCAAGCTCAACTGACAAGTAATTCTAAAGTTATTCCAATTCTATATTAGCTGTCAAGCTCAATCGACAGGTAATTTTAAAGTTATTCCAATTCTATATTAGCTGTCATGCTCAATCGACAGGTAAAATTTAATTCTTCCTCAGTGTAAGAGCTCAATTTTATTAACACTTTCTAACACAGCATCTAGTATCCCAACAATGTAGGATGCTAGTAAATCTATCAATTCCATGCAGATATTACTGATAATATAACTTAATAATGGAGCTTTATCAGTTGGTAATCCAAATATTTAGCCTACTGTAACACTTTTAATATCATCAATAAAAAAAATAAAAGTACTAACGGTCCAAACGGGAAATCCGAAATGTTAGTATAGCAAAACATTGGTTGCAGCAAATTATGATATTATTTTTATACGCTCACATGGACATGTGTTCAATAACAGACACGCAAATCATTTCACAAAGATTTTTAACAGTCCATTTTTTAGTTGATCAATATAATGTGGATACTCTAAAGCACAACACATGAGTAAACATTCAAAAAAATAATCTGCTATAGAAAAAACTAAGTAGTCTTAAAGTTTTTTCAGTTCAGATCGTTAGTACTTGGTATATTTATTCTACAGCAGATTATTTTTAAGTTTACCAATATTATATTATATTATATCATATGATACTATTTCTATAAGCTGCATATATAGACTTATATAAAGTGATTGTTAAATAGGTCTTTATATATTCACAATTCACTATAACATTGCACCTTTTATTCACTTAAGCTAAAGAATATTGTCTGAGAAATATATTATATATAGCACCCACATTTACTCTAATTATATCGACTTATTACATACTGTTTACATATTATCGTGTGATTTATTTTTTCCTTTATAAGTTGACTCATTTTATTTTTTATTATATTTTTTATGTAATAATGATTTATTTAATAGCCATTGAATTGATACAGACACTGCACCTTTCACTATTAAAATATTTCAATATCAAATATGATAGTTTTTAGAGGTTCATAGAAAGTTTATATTCCCTAGAACTGCACCTTTTATTCAACTCAAGTTAACAAAATATATTTGTTAATATTTATGTTATAAACTTCAAGATGCGTTCCCTTAGTTTCATTTATGAAAATGAAAATGCTAATACTTTTATTAATAGAAAGTAGAGGTGTTCTAATGACTTGGAAAATACCAGTTTATTTCACATGTCCATAATTAATTCATAATTAGCTAAATTAGAAGAGAATTACCTGCAGAATTCTAATGAGTGACCGATCAAGAAAGGTCAAAAAGTTTGTTTTTGGTTTATCAAGACTGTTTCATACATGGACATTTATGATTGGTTAAAACTCTTTATTATATGCAATAAGAATATAATGATATGATTAAGAATACATGATAATTCATTAGAAACACCAATTAATCTAATAGTTTGCTTAATTTGACATTAAAAAATAATGACTAATTAAACTAAAGAAAATTATCAAAGAATTAATATATTATCTTAAAATGATTTATTTTTTAGCTGTTGAAAGTACCATCTTCTACACTAGCAAAACACCTTCCACTTGTATTTTTCAGCGATTGATTGTAGTAATTATATTGTATTTTCCAGTGATTGATAGTAGTATTTATATTGTATTTTCCAGCAATTGATAGTAGTATTTATATTGTATTTTTCAGCGATTGATTGTATGTTTAGAAGAGAGTTTATATATACACAATATTCGAGATATGAAAGTGTTACATACGATACGTGATACACCACCTAATCCTACAGGACTTTGTGCTCTGGCTATAAGCAATGATAATTGTTTCTTGGCCTACCCTGGTAGTAATCAGATTGGTGAAGTCCAGATATTCGATACTATTAATTTAGTAAGTATATTTGATTATCTATGAAATTTCAATGGTAAAGTTCAGTTTTATGTAATAGTTAGATCATATTAAAGGGATTGTATAGAGGATTTCTAAACTTTTTATGTGTATCGGGGACACTATAAGCATTGATTTGCACCATTCCAATTTTCAGTCAGACGTCTGTGGTTCCTTCAATTCCACTAAACCTAAGCATTTGAACGTGCTTTTTTATAGTGACGTCATCAAACTCTTAGTTTTAGTGGAGTCGCAGGAACCACAGACTGAAAATTGGAATGGTGCAAATTGATGCTATCAGTTTCCCCGATACACATGCAAAATTTATAAAACCTCTTTACAGTCTCTTTTATTAAAGAAAGTGAATTATACTGTACAGTATTACTAGTGTATTTTGTTTTATGTTCTCTCAACTTATAAATGTTGTTAAACCTTATGTTATTATTTTAGAGAGCAGTTACTATGATACCAGCCCACGATGGTCCTTTAGCTGCTTTAAGTTTTAGTCACCAAGGTAACAAATTAGTCACAGCTTCAGAAAAGGTAAACTCTTTGAATTTGATTTAAAAATGCATTCATTTGATTCTTGATTAAACTCTTGGTAATACAAATTAAAAAAAAGCGGTCTTATAAAATGTTTTGACATTAAATTTAGACTGGAGTTGGGAAAACAGATACTTTGACAACTATTTACTTATCATGAAATTCAAAATATCCTGGCCACGTATTATCGCAACGATCTTAGCGCTAGGATGTCCTAGAATCAATGTTAGAAGATAAGATCCTAGGACATCCTAGAGCTAAAATCGGTTTGAGAATACGTGGCCTGGTCCATTGATAGCAGAGCTAGAGCCCAGACATTAATGCCCCTAAGCACACATCTTTAAACAAATGTTCCAACTCTTGAAATGTAGACATGAGAATAAGTTCTACTTGTCTAACTTCAATAGGGACACAGGCTGAAATAGGTCAGTTGTCTGAAGATCACACAGTGTGAAACTCTGAGTAACAACATGTTTCAGGTTCTGTTTTAATATTTCAACCTATAATAATATTTTGTGTGATATTACAGGGAACAGTAATCAGAGTTTTCTCTATACCAGACGGTCAGAAATTATTTGAATTTAGAAGAGGAGTTAAAAGGTAAAATAAAATACCAACATGGCCATTAGCAAACAAACAGTTGGTTGAGGTCTTGGAAATACCACATGGTAAAAAGCATCTAGTAGTTCGAATGGGACTATTAACAGAGGCCCTGTGTGCTACAGGCTGTGCACACTAAAGATCCCTTTACAGTTTCCCTCATTGCATACTGCATGGTGTTGCCTGTAGCCTAGAAGGGGCAATAAAAACTTACAACATACAAAATGTAAGCTATGTGTCCTTTTTGAAAGGGATGAGAAGTAAGCTAACCCAAACACCAAATAAACATTATTAGCTTTGTGGACCCCCCTGAAATACCAAAATGCTAAGTTGATAAATCTGAATACTAAATGATGCCCCACTTAATTTTGGCTTGATTACTGTTTATTTCAGGTGTGTTATTATTAATTTGTTAGGGTTTAGTAATGATACATTGTTCTTGTGTTCAGTTTGTAAAGTGTTATTATTTATTTCAGGTGTGTTAGTATTAATTCGTTAGGGTTTAGTAACGATGCATTGTTCCTGTGTGCCTCTAGTAATACAGAAACTGTTCATATCTTTAAATTAGATATCAATATGAAAGACAAGTAAGTTTTCTACTTTCATTTTAAATAACCTTAAAGGAATACTACTTCTTAGAATGGACATAAAATTTAATGTCTCAAACTTGGTCAATAAGAGTATTTATTCATCAGTTAGACTTACTAGGTGCCATGACTAAAGAATAGAATCTCTATATAACATGATATATCCATTAAATTAATTAATTATTGTGAAGTGCTGACATGAAAAAGATGTCTCGTTGTGCAACAAAAGGCAAAAAATTGTACCTTAGCTTCCTGACTAGAAATATCTTTTGGACAGCCGTTCCTCTAGGTATCATTGAATATGGGGCAAAGAAGGTGTAAAATAATGAGAAATTATAGTTGAAACATTAAAAGTAATAATAACTTTGCACAAAACTTATTATTTTAGACAAACAAAACCACAAGATGAAAATCAGAGTTGGATGGGATATTTTAATCAAGCTTTAAAAACCTCAGCTAATTATCTGCCCACTCCCGTTACAGAGATGTTTAACCAAGGGAGATCATTTGCCACGGCTAGGCTACCTAACTCGGGCTTACGCAATGTCTGTGCTTTAGCCTTGTAAGTAATCTATTTTATCTATTTCCCAATAAAGCTTGCAGGGAGCCGCGATGGGCCAGTGAGTTACACCCTTCCGATTTTTCAACCTGGTTTTCCTCTGTCAGTGATGCAGGTAAGAGGGGCTGACGTGGAAAAAGCGTCTAGTCGTTTGGAGGGGAAAATAAACTGAGGCCCGTTTCCTACAGGCTGTGCATGTTAAAGATCCCTCGACAGTTGGAAATCGAAAAAGGGAAGGCTTTCGAAATTTGTAAAATTCAGATGTAATTCTACTGTTATAAAGCTTTAGGTGATCCGACATCTTTATAAAAATGCTGACGTTGTATATTTTTGCTTACAGAATACAGAAGATACCCCGATTACTAGTGGCGTCTCAAGATGGTTATTTATATATTTATAATATTGATCCTAATGAAGGTGGTGAATGTACCTTAATCAGACAACATAGGTTAGTAAATATTGTATGGTTCATGACTCAGGTGAGGTTAATACGAGAATTATCAACATGTAGTGTGTAATATTTACTGAGGCCAACGGTAGTTAATACAGAGATGAACTGTTAGTTCGAGATTTTCTGTATGTCCAGGTGGATGACGTCAATTTGCACTCCAGCAAATACGTGGAAGGAAATGGCAGCAGTAGATTTCGGAATGGTTTACTTTTGATTGGAAATTTGGCAGCAATCATACCTTTCAAGAAACGCTGATTTTTAGCAAGAATTCTTCACTATTCAAACCCAGTAGAACACTGATGTATAAGATGTTTTGAATAGTGATTAAGTAATCCATAAGTTAACCATTTTTTTGAAAAATGTAAATACTGAACAACATTGAATATGTATGGTATAATTGCGATATTATGAGCAGTAGTTTAAATAGTGACAGAGCCAAAGGGGGGCAGAGGGGGCAGTTGCTCCCCCACTCCCCCCCTCACAGGCCTGGAAGCAAGTTTTTCGGGCAAGAATCTCATAACTATCTCAGATATCTCGCCTTCCCTTGGACGTAAACCTGGCTCCACCACTGAGTTTAAGACAGTTTAGTTGGCTTGTATAATTGAAAATTAAAATTGATTAGATCTTTATTTCTTTTGATTTTTTCATTTCATGTGGATTATGTTTCATACAGGTTAGATGGGCAGCCGGGTGAATCCTTCTCTCAAGATCCAGCCTCTCACGATCGTCCTCTAGCTCATCCAGGTGCCACTTATACTCGTCGAGATAACACTCCAGCAGGTGGCACTCCGCCAGGTAAGCCACCGTCGCTTGACCGTCCCCCGAATTCTTCAGGTTTTAGTTACGCAGAGATGCTGTCAAAGAAAGACGTGAAACCGGATTCTGTTGCTCTAATGGATGATGTTCTAGTTGGGGAAGGTAAAGTATGGCCCACTAGTTTGCTCCTCCCCGCACTGGTCCTCAACCATAACGTCGGCCGGTGGAGGAGAAAGGCTCTCGCTTTTCAAAAAATCTTACAATAAAACTTGTCATAAGTGTTGATTTTACCAGAAAAAGGCCATCCATGAATGAAAATTCATAAATGTTGGTTTTATATGAAGTATTTTACTATAAATATTTCATTAAAGAGATTGTAAAAAAGTTTCCTGAAATAAATTATGTGTATTGGGGACATTTATATCATCAATTCCCTAATCATCAAATCCCTAATCACAAAGGACCTTATGTGATAAAGCAAATTTTGCAAATTGATGCTATCAGTGTTCCAGATACACATAAAAAATTTAGAAAACCATCTTACATTTCCTTAAAGCTTGTAGGATTTTTTACATGATGCCACACTCTCATTGTGAAAGTTGAGATGAACAAGGGTCATCCACACTTGTGACAAGGATTGTTGGAAGATTTTTGAGAGAAACGTGGCCTAGAAGCCTGCCATTTACATCCTAGAGTAGCAGCCATTAATGTCCTTGACCTTCATCCATATTTCTGTAACTTTCATTTCTTTTGTTTGATCATTTTCAAATCTCACCAACGGCTTAGCATGGTTTTAATTTTAACCTGGTTAACCAAGTCTCAATTTCTCGAAATCTTATCTAAAAGGGATATATCTTTCTAATTATTGGCATTGGCAATACTTCAGAAAATATTTCCCTTTTACATATATAGCAATCTTTTGATCGGTTATTCCCCAAACTTCTTTTGAATTGAGTTTTTAACCAATCAGATTGCTGAATTTTCTGACATTTGTTTTAAACCAACTGTAATTGACTTATCGTTAGTCCGGAAATCATTTCTTGAAAGCTTTAAATGATTACTTACTGTATTTAGCATGCTCATTGGCTCTAAATGAAGGACTGAAGCATGATTTTTGATGATTGATCTAATCAACATCAGCAAACTTGAACAACTCTATACTACACGATGTTGAAGGAACATGATCTCTGGGTTTATTGGCTTGATCAGATTATACATAAAATGCTTTCTAAAATTAATGACTTCATTGGCATGCTTTCTTAATGGTTTTTTCAATTTAAAAAGATCTCCTCTTTTCTCTTCTCAAAACATTGTGTTGCACATTTCTTTAACTTCAATTCTGTAACTTTGTGGCACATTTCATACTGTGTTTATTTGGGCCTGTATATTTCAAATCTTAGTTAAAAAGAGCACGTCACTAATCAAAATATGCGTTATCACAAAAGGCCCTTCGTGATTAGTGACGTCATGAAACACTTAGTTTTAGTGGAATTGTAGGAACCACAGATTTCTCATTGAAAATTGGAAAGACGTAAATTGATGCTATCAGTGTCCCCGCTACACTTAAAACATTTAGAATTCTTTACAATCCCTGGAAATAAGTGCTTTATAAATTACAAAATAGTATCATCAAAATATATGACTCCATTTTTCAATTTTTATATGAACATATCTTTTTTTTTCAGAATCTCAGCCGTATGAAGAACTAGAGCAGGGAGCTGTGGGCGGGGACGAGGCCAGCAACATGGGAAAATTACGTTTGGATGATGAAAATGAATTTCCACCTATGACTCATAAAAGTGATTGAAAATCAGATAATTTTAGATCAGGGTCTGAGGGCCACAAACCGTTTTTTTTCCATACATGTACTTCTACCATTTTACTCAAACTTCAAGCTGTTATTACAGTATAACTAATTGTATCAAAGAAAAAAATATCAAATTATTCATTAGGATACAATGTTTCTAACATTATCACATTTATCTTCAAATTTTACCTTTTCTTGATGAGAGAGGTATTATGAATTTGAGTAGAAAGTAAGCTGAGAATGAGAAATGTTTTGTGGTCTGGGGCCAGGGCGTGGTCTGGGGCCAGGACCCTGTTTCTCAAGATGTCTTACGAAAAAAATTTGGCAAACTGATTGCCGGTGGGGAATTTTACTGTCAAAAATAGGGCACTTACGATTCAATTTACATCTAATCAGTGTTGAATTTTATGTGCAATTTTCACAAGAGCTTGATTTTGATGTATTTACCAGTCATGTCTGAGTCGAGCTTAAAGTTTATGATCATGTTTTTTTTGCCAGTCATGTCTGACTTGAGCTATTATTTTGTTGTATTTACCAGTCATGTCTGACTAAAGCTATTATTTTGTTGTATTTACCAATCATGTCTGACTAAAGCATTAAAATTACGACTTTTTTGCATTTGCATTCATGTCTGACTAGGGCCTTAAACTGTATTTATCAGTCATGTCTGAATAGAGCTCCCAACTGTTGATTATGTTGTATTTTGCCAGTCATGTTTGACAAGGGCTCCAAATATATGGATATGCATTTGGTTTTAAAGATATTTTCCTACAATTGAGCCAGGTTTTGCGAATTTTTCATATATTCACAAAAATTTTGTAGCGAAGTCCCTGATTTTTATTTTTAATTTATTTTACAGAAAATTACTATTATGTTAATCGTTTTAAATCTTTGATATGAAACTTATGAGTTTTGATATAATAAACGTTTGAAAAAGAATAACCTAATGGCCAATGTGGAATTGTGGGATAGTGAAACCCAAAGAGACTGCTCTACAATAGGTTTCGATATCCCACAATTCCTTATTTTATCAAGAAATTGGTTTTACACGCTTTGATAGGTCGTAAATATCAAAAAATAAAATAGATACAACTTTTTCATTTAATTTAAATTAGATTAATGCTCGCCCAACACGTTCTTGTTATCATGAGTTTTGTTGCTATGTTTAATAAGTAAAGAAAATGAAATAAGATGTTCTATAAAACAAGTATTGAATATCAAATGAAATGAATGGAGTTTTACTTCCTACTTTTCTGCACCATGTTATTGAAATATCAAGTATAAGAATTTATTTTGTAAATTTTTTACAATTGACTTTTATTATGTTTGTATGTTATAAATTATTGTGGGTAACTTATGTTAAATATAAATTTAAAATTAAGAAAATGTTATATGCACAAGAAGAATTATTATGATGATACAGATAGAGTCCTGATTGTTTTATGGATCAATATTATTTTGTTTATATATTATATTAAATTAAATTTGATAATCTTACAGAGAACTACAGAGCTCATTGTATTTGCTACAAGCTAGAAATTAGATACTGCACTGAAAGCAAGGTTCATAATGCAAATTACATCATCCATTTATAAGATGGCTACGTCGTATGAACAAATAGCCAATTTGACTTCATTAAACACCCGATCAACAGCGAGAAAATGGGCTTAAAACTGCCCTTTCTTGAAAATGTGCGAAGGTAAAATTCATCTGAAAGTATTCATAAAAACTTTGAATGAATAATGTAAAATATGATTAGTTTTGAGTTAGTGGGATTGGAGAAGGAGGCTTTAAAGACATCAAGTTGGCAATTTTATGCAGTGATATGTTCCCTTTTTATTGTTTGCGCTATGAGCCTCGTTCTCGATTCAATATTACCGACGCGTGAATAAGGTCTATAATGCTTCTATATCACTCACTTGTTAAGGACTAGAATATTAGTCTGTTAGCTCAAGGTCTAGAAAGACTGAAGATATAGCATTATGTACATACACATTACATTTTGTATAAAGTTACTATTTTGAAAGATACACATTGCTTTTGTTTTTTTGTGCTTCGATATAAAAGAAATAATATTTATTATATAGGTCTTGTGTTTAGGTATAACAGAATGTAAACACGTTTTCTAAAAAATGTTTGTTAATAAGGGACATTGATAGCATCAATGTACACCATTCCATCTATCTGAAAATTAAAATGGTGCAAATTGATGCTATCATACAAAATTTAGAAAACCTTTTTACAATCCCTTTAAAGAAGCATGTAATATGCCTTATGTTCTTTGTATGAAAATCTCACTGCTAAATGTTATAGTATAAATTATATAGTTTATCACTTGCTTTATTCTTCCAACTGGTGTAAAAAGCTTTTAAACCTGGGGCCTTATTCTTCAACTCCAAAATCATCTGATTGGTCAATAACTAAAATTGATTTTAAATTAAGTTTTATTATCCAATCAGATTACTGTATTTCTTCAAATCTGGATTTTATACTCCAAAGTCATCTGATTGGTCAATCACTAAAATTGTTTTTTAATTCAGTTTTATTATCCAATCAGATTACTGTATTTCTTCAAATCTGGATTTTATACTCCAAAGTCATCTGATTGGTCAATCACTAAAATTGATTTTTAATTCAGTTTTATTATCCAATCAGATTACTGTATTTCTTCAAATCTGGATTTTATACTCTAAAGTCATCTGATTGGTCAATCACTAAAATTGATTTTAAATTAAGTTTTATTATCCAATCAGATTACTGTATTTCTTAAAATCTGGATTTTACCTTAGTTAAGTTATTTAGAATAAGGCCCCCTGTTTGTGTAAATAGTGAAATATTGTTTTGTGAATATATATATATGTGTATTACTATTATTATTATAATCTACTATCATCTTGCTATGTGAATCACGGAACACTGTAGCTTTTATTCTCAATAAATACTGATTTCTTATAAAATACTTACTCGCTTGTGTCAAAATTCAAAATTATTAAATTTACGGGTGTGGCACTAGGCAGGTTATGCTTACTCTTCTAGACATCTGATACTACTTTTCATTATGAAATACTCACTTATTATTGATATACTTCTTCATGTGAACAGTTCATTAGCTGCTTATGAAATACTGACGCACTTATAAATGATTGATCAACATGTACTTCCTCATGTGGTATTTTGGATTATGTTTTGTAATTCAGTCGTACTTGGTTTATTTATTCAGTCATTTCTTTACATATATATACTCTTGTTTAAGCTCTGTCAATTATCCTGAGCTTTTAGAATGGACTGGAGACTTGCAACGTAGTATTGGATCTAGTCGAAGGTGTATTGTCATCAACTGGATCATTATAGTAACTTGTAGCAACTTTGACTTTTCTGTCATCTTTTATTCCCTGATGCCCAGACTTTTCCCGACATCTTTCGTTGAAGAGTTGCATCTTGTATCAACTTCGGGACTACCATGCTGCTAGTTACCAACTCACAAACATTGGCCAAAGTTGAGCAGAAAAGCATTGCATAGACAAATAGGGTCTGGATGACAGAGTCTAGTCATCAGTGCACTTAGGTCGTCTTTTCTGAATGAGACTCCCTGAACTCTTACCATCCCCCGTTAGCAAAATATTAAAAATAAATAATTATCACATAAAGGTTAATTTTATTATATAATTATGTACAACTACAATTTAAAAATCGATGATGAATTTAGAAGCAAGGCCATTAAAGATGATACTCTCACAAAATTCATTCATTTTTTTTACCAGCAACCCCTCTCATAATATGTAAAGGTTTGTTTTGATTGGTTAAATTCACTGCCTAATACAAAGCTATTTAGTTAAAGTGAACCACAATCCTACTATTTACTGATATTGAGGTCATCATTATTTATATGCATTATATCTGCCTTACTAACACACATATAGTCTTGATGGAACACGCATAAAACATAGTACAGTGGAACCACTTTTATCGGCACATTACCGTTCCCGAAGAATCTGTGTGCGATTAAATGATTTTCTGGATAGATGAAACATGTCATGCCACAATTAGAGTTATGTCCCTTTCTGTTTGTTCAAGTGTCACATAAATTACTATATAATTTAATATTTCGATGCCAATCACAGCCCTGCGGAAACCGGATTAACAGGTAATTTTATATACTATATATTCTGTTCCCAGTAAATAGCGTGTGAATATCAGGGTTTCCAGGGGCAACCTGTTAAACACGTCTCCACTGTACACCAACATAACCTATTGACTGAAATCTACATCACTATCTGTTTTAAAAGACAATCACACAAAAGTTTCAATACAAGAACAGATACAATTCATAGTTTTTAGTCATCCATATCAAGCTAATGTCTCCCCCTTCCCATCAAGAAGAGAGAATGGGGGTCAGCCAGACAGCCGAAGTTCTTCCCTGCCCCAACGAGTACTAATTATATTACTGTATTGCTTAAAATCTTGATCTGTCTTTGTAAGTTTTTAAGAAAATAGCTCCAGTCTTTTAATTAGGATGCCATTTTACTAAAGTCTGTGATTTTATCAATCTAGATGAAAATTAAGAGGTGAACTTGTCGATAAGGACTTGGTTTGTCGAACTTTCTTTGTCGCACTTTCCAGGTCCTTCATATTGATTCCACGCATCATTCCTTCTGATTCTCTGAAATAAACAAAGCAGAACAAATATTCACTGAAAACATTAGAAAGAAGACAGACAAATCAATTAAACAAACAGGTAAAACAGGTCCGAATATTAAATAATTCGCAATATAAAGACTTGTGTCCACATCCAATTAGAATTTCAATAGTTGTCCACATAAGCAAAAACCTTCGAAGATTTTCATCGTTTGAACTTGTATTTTTTTATACTAAAACTTATTTTACACTTAGACTTATTAAGGCGAGAATTCTACATCATTTCGGTGAATTTCAAATTTAACTTACGAATTAAAACCCGAACTACGAATAAATTCGTGTGCGACAGAAACAGCTGCTGCTCGACAGATTTCTCGTAAATCACTGCCAGAAAAACTCTCCGTGTGTTCAGCTAGTGTGTTATACTCTATATCATCGTCTACCTACAAAAAATTCATCAAATTTACAATGGCCGACTAGTTCAGAGACTCAGCAAGAAAATTGTGCACTTTTTGCAATAAGCATGAAACTTCTAGCTAAGTTAGATTGTACCGTAAGATTCATTTTCAGATGCGGAGGGAAGTCAGATTTAACCTCTGATGACCCTCTTCCGCATTTTCATGCGGTCTATAAAAACTAAAAGGCCAATGGTACCTGGGTGCCTCAGTACTGTAATCATAACCTCTACTTAGTCACCCCTGAAGAGTTCAACTTGAACGAAACCTGTCAAGCAGTAAACACCAGATCAAGGGTGTCCGAAATGAAAGTTACTTTTCCTTAGTTTGATCTTATTTCAAAATGTCTACTTACATTTTCACCTGATAGTATTAATCTTATTATATTTTCTCTCTGTTTCTTCCCCTATTAATATATATAATATGATATGAATTCATTAACAAAAGTCATGCTGGGTTAATAAATATACTGTGTTGATTCCATAAACAGGAGGATTTTTAAAGGGTGTTTATCATTCATTTTCTATTTTATTTCTATTTTCCATTTTTATTACCTTATCATTTTGTAAATATGTTATTGTAGTTGTATGTAGAAAGATCCCAGGAAAGGTTGCCTTGTACATCTGGGTTTCTAATAAAGTTATTATTACTATTATTATTTATGTTATGAAATTTATGAAAAGAGTTGCCAGATTTAATATTTTCCAAGTCTAGAAAACCATCCAATCTTATCTTGACTACTTCAGACAAGCATTCATAATATTCTGGCTTCGTAAGAATTCTCACATCAATATGAAAAAGATTAGAGAACAGGCTTACGACTAAATAATCTCTCTACATTTAAAGTGTAATGAAAATCTTGTAAAAGCTATAAATAGCACACGTACCGGTAACCCAACATGAAACATACTGGGCATTCTACGTAATATAGCTGCATCTACGTCTTGAGGTCTGTTGGTAGCCCCCATCACCATGACTTGACAAGACGGGTTAGTGATTAAACCGTCCCAAAAACTCATAAACTGTGTCTTAATCATCACAGTAGCTTCGTGGTCTGTTGAGGTTCGAGATCTAAGGAACGAGTCTGACACAGAAATAAAAAGATCTTATAACCATTACAAGGAGAAAACCTATATTCCATACATTTTTTAAGATGCCACTTTCAGGGTATCCAGTTTGAGAGCCAAAATGACCCCTTTTTAGATTCAATATTTCCCAAGATTAGCCGAAATTAAAATTGTTTATGTGTATCAGGGACACTGATAGCAACAATTTTCAATCAGACCTCTATTGATCCTGAAATTCCACAGAAAAGAAGTGTTTGATGAAGTCACTAATAGCTATATGCTTTATCACATAAGGTCCTTCGTGATTAGTTTTTGAGGAATTGCAGGAACCACAGATGTTTGATTGAAAATTGGAATGAAGCAAATAGATGCTATCAGTATCCCTGATACACATAAACAGTTTTGAAAACCTCTTCAGAAATAGAACTGACAATAATCAACTTACCAATTTCATCAATAAATATAATACAAGGTTGTAATTTCATAGCCTGGAAGAACAAGATACAGGAATGATAGGAAATGATGCAGTGTACAATGAGGGAAATACAGAAACCTTAGGAACTGAAATATTAAAAGGGACAACGAAATGAATTGAGTTTTACCTTCTACTTTTTAGCACCTGATTGAGTTAATGAAGACGGGCAATACCATACAGTGTGCAATGAGGGAAATTTTGCCATTAAAATGACTAAATGCTTTTCCATGCCAGCCCCTCGGACTAGCTGCTGATAGGCAGAAACTGAGGGCATTATTATGACCTATTCTAAATGGATCATGCTTTCATCTGCATTTATCTTTGTAAACAATACTCAATATAAAAATAATGTCAAATGACCATTAATTACCGAACCTCAAAGTTTTAAGATATGATGAGTCTGTAAATTCTTCATGCATGTCTCTACAGTATATAAGATTTTACAACAAATACTAAAGATAGCCCATAAATCTATTTCTATTGACAGCTACAAAGAACTTAGTAAAAAAGAATTACCAAGGAGAAAATAGCTTCTGCTCTCTTCTGAGACTCTCCGTACCATTTGTCTACTAACGATGATATCTGTAGATTGATAAATCTAGCACCTGTATAATTATAGGAAAAAAAATATATATATATTAGACGAAATCTACTTAGGTTTTCACAGATCATTGGCAAAAACTAGAACCTGTTTAATTATACATAAAAATCTATCAGATGAAATCTTACTAAGGTTTTCACAGATCATGGGCAAAAACTAGAACCTGGCTAATCATAGGATAAACCTTCAAATTTTATGAAAATAACTACATATAAATAAATATATCATAATACAAATATATGAAACAGCATCCACATTTTACAAAAATATCTTTTTTTGTACTCTGGTTTTAGACTTTATGAAGTAGATCAGTCCATACACCAACTTTGACTAATTAAACTCAAGAAAAATTAACAAATTTTACCTGCTCCTTTTGCGGTAGCCTTGGCTAACATTGTCTTTCCACATCCTGGTGGACCATACAGTAATACACCTGTAAAATAACATCAGTAAACAGTATTGATAAAAAAAACAACAACATATTATTCTAAAATTGAAAACTTATAAATCTAGAAATTATCTGATAGTACTATAATTAAATTCATAAAATATACCTATGATATTCTCAGATAAAATATGTGAAGGTACTATCTCAACCAATGCCAAGTTTGAACCCTGGATCTTCAGGTTAGCAAGAAAGCAAGAAAGCAATCAAACAATCAAACAATCAAACAATCAAGCAAGCGTTCAACTTGCCAAATGTCTGCGTAAATCTTGCTGCAATATCATATTGAAATATGCCTACCTTTAGGTGCTTGTAATAAACTTGAATTTTGGAATAAATCTGGACGATTAAATGGAAGTATAACAGTTTCTTGTATATTTTGTATAATATCACTTAAGCCACCAATATTATTCCATTGTACATCAATAGACAGAGGATCTACCAAGTTAGCTGCCATACACAATTCATACGCTGTTAACTAGAATAGAATAGGATATAATAACAAAACCTTATCACTGTTATAATAGTGCTCAATAGAACTTTAAAAGGAAAGAAACAAACAACTATTTTTACAAGGATAACCATCCATTCTCCAGCTGGTCCTTCGCATTAATCTTTCCAAGACAAACCAAATTACAAATGGCTTGACTGGAATAATGAGGAGAGTTACTTATTCAAGGTCATAAGGCTTTCACATACCAGCACCATTTGTTGGACATACCCTAACAATGTAACACTATGCAACTTATAAAGGGTGTCGTCTTTTTAATTTTCCAACACAGATAATTCTAGACAAACGAGGATTTGACGGCTCAAATTATGTTGGTAAGATGTCAACAGCTAACAAAATGCTGTTTCTGAGACTAGAGTAACTTGATCAAACAGATAGCCAACTTATCCCTTTGAAGACAGTTAATAAATAATTATTTTTATCTAACACAATGCAAGAAGCATTGATTAAAATAAGAGAATTTCGAATCATCAAGTACTAAAATTAGTGCTTGGATCTTTACCTCTTTCACATTTTTTACTCCCAGTTTTTTTAACATTTCCCTGGCCTGTAAAAAAAAAACAGTAAATATAATATAGTTAAACCTGAAAAAACCTGAAAATTCTGATGCCATAACTACAGAGACAGCTTTCACCGCCTTACAGCTTATATCTAACTAAGAATGATACAAGTACAATGCAACAGAGTTACAGATTTTTAGATCCCCTACAATAATCATTGTAAATGTCATTAATGACGAGGGCATGCCCAACCTTCTGCAACATCTAAATGGTTGGAAATTCAAAAGTGGGAAATTACTACGGGAGGAACTTATAAAGTTGTGGTAGTGGTTCCCACCCTTTACAGTTACGTCAGGTTCCCCCCAGTTTATCTTATCTATTCTAAGTGGATTCTTCCCCTAATTAACTCATAATAAACTAATTAAGAACCTGTTAATCTTTGATCAATTATTGTGATGGATCAACACAAGTAATGTATCGGGAATCCATTGGATTAATTTGCTTTCATATTTTTAATCAAAGATGTATTTTATTTTTAACTTTCAGTTTCACAATCAATAGATTAAAATTAAAACCTCTTTATTCAGCAATTTCCATCTAATTCTTATCTTGTCTTGTCTAGTCTCAATATCATTGCATCAGACAACCTTTGTAGATGTAGGCTACCCTAGTGGCCTAGACCTATTTATGCCAATCTTAAAAACCAAATTACTTTTCTGGAGGTCGTCCTTAAATAAACTTCATTCATGCAGAAATTAATGATTACCTTTATCTCTGCTGATTTTTTATCACTGTTAGTGGGGTCCATTGCCTTCACCAACAATTTAATACCAAAATAAGTCATTGCAGCAGACAATGACAGGCCCAAAATCGTCGAAAGTAACTTGGCCACGATTACATTTCGAGTTAGATGTTGCGGGGCTTCTTCGTAAATTGGTACCGCTGCGGAAGACATTTCCACCGGTCTCACTTTTGGTATAAAGGAAGATATTTTGTGCAAGGCATCCGAAAATACTTTCGGAACTTCCATCTTGGAATTGGTCTGTTTTCCAGTCGTTATGTCTATGTAATTTTTATAATAAAATAGAACTAAGATGATCAGGTCTACTGAAAACGTACAAAAACTCAAATTCATTTTAACCATGAACGACATATCTAAATTTATTTTAGGAAGAGACTATGTATTTTTTTTTATATTTCAGATGTCGTAGCAATTTGTAAGTACCAAAATACTTTAGCTATGTGCTTGCATGTGGATTTGGCAACATAACTTCATTTGGAAAATTAAATTCGTCGTTTCATAATTTTAAAAGATCGCCGTGATTATCCAGTAGCAATAATTTAGGCTGTTTGGTTTGATAAACTTTGACGTCTTGATGTAAGAGAGTAAAGTGTCACTTTTTAGCGGGGAAATATGAAAGAAGTCATTGAACTCAATGATCATCAGAAGCAAATCTAGATCTAAATCTAATTTAAATCTTGGGGATATATGCTAGATCACGAAATGAACAAGCCATGTCTGATCATACACAGTCCTTCAATTCAAAATCATTTTACGGAGCCAAATGCAGAAAGTATGTCGATAATGATAACATAAAATAAATAATTTGTTTTGTGTGATACATTTCAATGGCCAATTCCCAACTTATCTAACACTATTTTCTCCACATTGCTCATGTTTTATTAATCAGGACTCAAATTACTGTACTGAGTAGTCATAGGTTAAATATGACCAAGTGGAATATATACCAAAATACTTTCCTACAACATATCACAAACCCAAGTCAATATTTTGGAATAAGCACACTTGCTTAATATTGTCTTGTGTATGTGATATTTTCTCCCGACTTCAAGAGTCATATATGTCTTAAACATATTTTAATCAAACTGTTGTTAACCTTTTCAGAAGAAGATATGAAATAAAAACATTGATTGAACAACAGGTTCAAAAACAGAGTAAATATTCGTTACCTGAGGATTTTAAATCCAGGTGAGAAAATTGGATATTGTTTTTGATTATTCAACAGGCCATGGCAGTGGAATAGCTCAGTCGACTGTCGACTGCTTGGCAATTAAATGCTGTGGGTTTGAATCTTTCTCAAGATAAGAAAAATTCTAATGTCTCTGCCTGTGCTTCTGAGACTAGGCAATGTTTACTGCCTAATACCTAAAACAATCTTCTCCACAATCTCAAATTCAGGCCTCTATGCCTATTACTGATAGACCCCAAAGGTATTAACTTGATATGTTACTAATGAGTGTGCCATCTATATTCCAAAAAATAGACCCAAGGGAATGGTTTTATGTTAATGATGTTTTTTAGAATTGGTGGTCCTTCTTCCAGTTGGAAAATCTTCTATAAACAGAATGAAGCTTTTAGATTTGCTCAGTCAACCTCAGAGGTAGGTAGTCTGCAATGATTCTGGAATGTATTTTACAGAATTTAAAATACTTGCACACTGCAATGCTATTTCCAATCTTCATTACACACAAACACACTTGGGCAAAAAGTAGAGCTTAAAAATCATTTCATTTCATTTCATTTCTCTTATATATTAATTTGGCCCAAGTTTTCAGTAGTCACAATGTCAACTGCTACATAGAGTCCCATTTCCTAAAATATATTACGAGCAAAGTTGTTAAAATATATAAGATTCCATACTTACCATAAATACTTGTCTTAATATTTTTTGAGGAACTGAGAACATGCTTCTATCACTTTACATGTTTATATCTTTCTATTCTCTCTGTTTACAGGATCAACATCTATTCTCTCTGTTTACAGGATCTACATCTATTCTCTCCATTTACAGGATCTACAACTATTCTCTCTGTTTACAGGATCTACATCAATTCTGTCTGTTTACAGGATCTACATCTATTCTCTCTGTTTACAGGATCTACATCTATTCTCTCTGTTTACAGGATTTACATCTATTCTCTCTGTTTACAGGATCTACATCTATTTTCTCTGTTTACAGGATCTACATCTATTCTCTCTGTTTACAGGATCTACATCTATTCTCTCTGTTTACAGGATCTACATCTATTCTCTCTGTTTACAGGATTTACATCTATTCTCTCTGTTTACAGGATCTACATCTATTCTCTCTGTTTACAGGATCTACATCTATTTTCTCTGTTTACAGGATATACATCTATTCTCTCTGTTTACAGGATCTACATCTATTCTCTCTGTTTACAGGATCTACATCTATTCTCTCTGTTTACAGGATCTACATCTATTTTCTCTGTTTACAGGATCTACATCAATTCTCTCTGTTTACAGGATTTACATATATTTTCTCTGTTTACAGGATCTACATCTATTTTCTCTGTTTACAGGATCTACATCTATTTTCTCTGTTTACAGGATCTACATGTATTTTCCTATGAAAAGGAAGTTATAGGTGAAGAAAAAGGTCAAAGGTTATATTTAGTTACGAGTTATCCTGTGTTTTGGCATTATTATAGGTAAGATTTCAGTATTAAAATAGAAACTGAAACATGTTATTACTCACGCTATGCAATCTTAAGACAACTGACCTATTTCAGTTTTCTGCTCACGGAAGTTAATAAGTAAAGATCTTCAGACAACTGATCTACTTCAGCCTGAAGTTTAACAAGTAGAGATCTTCAGATAACTGAAGTTAGTTTTCCTACTGAGTAATTTATAAAGGCTGCCAAGTATTATATAGTAAATTCATTCCTTTTTGATAACTTTGTGTTTCTTTGTGGTATATTTTCAGACAGTTATGTTGTGATAAGAAACATCATTATGAAATTATACCTGAAGGTACGTCAGAATTTATTAAAGAGAATGTAAAGAGGTTTTCTAAATTTTCTTTGAGCATCAGGGACACTGGTAGCATTAATTTGCTTCATTCGAATTTTCAATCAGATGTCTGTGGTTCTTGCAATTCCTTTAAAACCATGTTTTTAATGACATAACTATCGCAAAAGCTTTTGTGATAGCTATATCATAAAACGCTTTGGTTCAGCAGAACTGCGAGACCCACAGATAGTGAAGAATTGATTGATTTATTTACAGGCAGCGTATGTAAAATATATTTTGATTTGGAATATATGAAAGAATATAATCCAGATTCAGCTGGCGTAGAAATGGTTCAAATCTTTATCAAGGTATTTGAAAGAAATTATTTTACAATATTACATTAAGTTAGCCATGTTTTTCTCGGGAAAGGATAATGATAAAAGGGAGATAATATTAAAGGGGAGATAATGATAAGTGCTGGTTTATAATAACTGTGTTAGCCATGTTGATTTTTTTTAAGTATGTAAGTGATATGGAGTTGACAAACCAAGTCGTAAAAGCATCAGGTGTTCCAGATATAAATACCAAAAATACAGCATTACCTACATGAAAGAGTTGCCTAGCGATATAAATGCCACAGTCTTGCCAGTCCTGTCCATCATGAACATATATCAAATTAACAATATTAGCTAAGAGACAGTCTTGTCTACCAACCTATTGGTGTCCAGAATGCCATTATTGATTTATTGTGTGAGCAAGAATATCAAACTTTATTTCAGTATGTTTGTTTTTGGTTGAAGAAGAGATTCAGTGAATCCTGTGATGTTTCAGATGTATTAAATTTAGATGCCAGGTAATTATGTTCAAGTTATTTCTAAGATGTTGCTTGATTGGTGAGATCTGCTTGTTCCAGATTCATAGAATCAACCAAAACTATAAGGGAACAGGTTTAAAAACAAGAAAAGGTTGGCTGAATTCAAAATGACAGAGAAAGAAATAGAATGGAAAGTATTGAATGTGACATCCGGTTGCAATTGAGGCCTAGAATGGAACCCGTTCAGAACTCATCAATCTAACACAGCCGGTCTAAAATGAATAGATTTGGAACCTTTTTTTCCAATGCTCAATTTTAGCTAATGACATTCCATTTTCATTTTTATTGAATGATAGGACCTGAATATTTGGTGGTTGACCTTTTTTCTTTAAATTTTTTCAGCACAGAACATAAATTCAGTAGACATCTTATATTTCAAATGAAAAAAGCAGCATTTAAAGATAACATACAGCTTGGTAAGAATGATATTTTTTAAAAAGATAGTTGAGTATCTTTAAAGACTCTCAGGAAGCAGTCTAATCAAAATTTTTGTTCCGTTTTTAATAATCCTTTATCCTGATGACCTGTACCTTTACCAGTGCTGGGGGAAGCCGCGGTGGCTCAGTGAGTTAGACGCTTGCTCGCTAACCTGAAGGTCCCGGCATAGGTCGAGATAATACCTTCGGATTTTTCAACCCGGTTTCCCCCTGTCAGTGATGCAGGTAAGAGGGACTGACATGGAAAAAGCGTCTAGTCGTTCGGATGGGACAATAAACAGAGGCCCCGTGTGCTACAGGCTGTGCACGTTAAAGTTCCCTCGACAGTTGAAAATCGAAAAAGAGCAGGCTAATGTCGCTGTCCTGGCAAAATTTCCCTCATGGCACCCTGCATGGCGTTGCCCATCTTCATTAGCCCACAAGGTGCAGAAGAGTAGGACGTAAAACTCCATTCATTTCATTTCAATTCATTTTTACCAGTGCTGGGATTTTGTGAGGTAATGATGGAATTTGATTGATTAAAGCATGAGTTCATTTATCCCCATGTAAAAAAATGGCTGTTCTGATGAGGAATCTATATCTGAAACACACAGCATATGAGCTCTTATTATTTAAAGTCCATTCTTTCTGTAGGTTATTTTGTAAAGGAGATAATGGAGAAATTAGAAGATATAATAACATATAAAGATGTTTTATCAGACTCGGGTATTGATGTATCTATAGACAACCAAATAGACAGTAAACTTACAACCAATATGGAGGACAGCCATAAAGATGCAGGATTTAATAAAAGGGAAGCGACTCAAGCTGATTCAGAAAACATTCAAGGCAGCAATATGCATAGGAAACAACAAAGAAACAACAAGGAAGGTAGCCTTAGAGAAGCTGAATTTGATAGAAGGGAGGCAACTCTAGCTGACTCAGAAATTAACAAGGATGACAGACCACTACTAGGAAATGTAAAGAAAAGTCCTCAAAAGACTGGAGTTGAAAATGAACAAAACTCAAATCTTGTTTGTAGTTTAAACAGTGGAAAATTTGATTATGGGGAACCAACTCTAGCAGGTTCAGAAAATTTTAAAGACATGAAACAAGAAACAAACAATACAGAAGACAATCTTGATAATGATGAAGTTCATCATGGTTATTCTCATCAACTAAAATCAGAAAGCAGATTTGAAGAGTTGAATGAATTATTAGAAATATTCAATATGGAGGATCTACAGTCTTTATTTATTTATAATAAAAATGGTGATAAAATAACATTTGTTGACACAGGTAAGTTTATTCCGAAAATATTTTATATGGATTGGCATCCCTTTCAGTCAAAAATATCTGTAAAAATCCTGGTTGAATTACTACACAATTCTAAGAAAGAAACCCTGTAGGTATTCCCTTAAAATTGAAAAGTTGTAAACTAGCCAAATAAAAATAGACACTGGAGTCTTGGTAGCACTTGCTTAGAGGATGCAAACCCACTGCACCCAACAATCAGACGACAATCCAACTTGCTACACAGACAGTATCCTACTGTCCATGCAGAAGATAATCTAACTCGCTACCAACTGAGATATATTCTACAGTCCTAGAAGACGTCAGTCTAACTCGCTACCAACTGAGACGTCAATCTAATTTGCTACCAACTGAGACGTCAATCTAATTTGCTACCAACTGAGATATATTCTACAGTCCTAGAAGACATCAATCTAATTTGCTACCAACTGAGACGTCAATCTAATTTGCTACCAACTGAGACGTCAATCTAATTTGCTACCAACTGAGACGTCAATCTAATTTGCTACCAACTGAGACGTCAATCTAATTTGCTACAAACTGAGATATTAAAGAAAGTAATGAAGTAATTACTGATTTCTAATTTACAGGGGTATATACTAAGAATAGAAATTTCAGACTATATTTATCCAGTAAACTTGGTAAAAATAACCCCTTGGTTTTATCAGACGACAACCAGTTTCTATCTAATACACAGGAAGATGTTTTTCTAGCCTCATTGATATCTAATGTAAGGTATAGTATTCTGATTTTCTTTCTTCATTGCACACTGAATGGCATATAATAGAGGGAAAGTATTCTGTGGTTCCCTCATTGCAGACTGTTTGGTGTTGCCTCAGATCCGTGACATCTAAAGTAAGGTATTGCTTTTAGTGGTTTTTCCCTCATAGCACACTGCATGGCATTAAGTTCATTGATATCTACAGTAATTGATGGCTTTGTATTGTTTTTCCCTTATTTCCCATGATATGGCATTGTCCAGTTTCAATAGGTTATCAAGATGCATAAAATTGGAACATAAAACACGTGTTCAATTAAACATGTGACCAAATGATCCAATGAGATGCCTTTAATTGCCATTTTTAAATATTTAACGTTAACAACCCATTTTCTCATTTTATTTGTCGTTAGTTATACTGATGAATTAAGAATATTGAAATTTTGTGATGATGTAAAATATAATGAAAAGGGCGTCTGTTTTCCTGGTAGAAATAAAAACACAGAAGGTATGTTATGTATTATCACAATATCTTCTCTTGAGCTTCATCAATATTTGTGATTTTTTTTCAAATTAAAATTCACAAAGAGATCCAAGTTCCCATTATCATTGCATTTTTAATTGAATATGGCTTAAACTGCAGAAATTAAGATCTCTAGACTCCTAATTCCTACTCATTTCGATCCATTGTACCCCCTTTCTACATTTGTACCTCCGTCTTCATTAGCTCAGATGGTGCAGAAAAGTAGGACGTAAAACTCATTTCACTTTCATTTATTCCCATTTGGTACTCTCTCAATGAACATCAGCAAAGTTTTAACATTATTTTGTTAACTTTAATCTAGCTACATTAGAAGGAGAGAGAAGTTCACCGTATCCAGAAATAGATCGATATATCAAGACTTTAATTAATGGTGGTGATCACCATGGTTACGTACGTCACTGGACATATTTTACCAATGGAGAGTTACTGATTTACGATATAGCTAAATATAGATATTGTGAAAATATCAACAGACAACATAGAAGTAATAATATTATGTAAGATGGTGTATTTTGTTTATTTAGTAACTAGTTGTTATGAGACTGCTAAATTAAGTTTAGCTATGAATATCAGAAACTGTGTGACAGGGGGACATAGGTGGCCCTAAACATACGGAAGAGTTCATGTTTGCAGGCAATTTGGGTGCCATTGTTCCCCTTAGACCAAAAACATTGCCTATTTAAAATCTCAAAGTGAGATTTAAGTCAGGTCGTTTTATGACAAAGAAATGTAATATTTTACAGGTATGTAGTCGATATCAGAAGGGGAGTTTATTATCAAAAATGTCATGATCCTGATTGTAAAAAACAAGATTTCAAATCTCAAGGTAAATATCCCTGCTTTTATTGTGCCGAAAAAAGGTAGCATCCCTAATAAGTGTTTAAAGTGGCAACATTTTAGAGTCAGTAAATAACGAAACAACCTTATATCCACATGGATAACAACTTAGGTTCTTGAGGATCCTTTCGACAAACTGGTTCTTGCTTAAACCTCTTGACAATGATTGTTCAAGGATATCAAGTTAACTTCCTTAAGTGGCATTTAGTAATTGAGTAATGCATAACTGGACACAATTATATGGATAACAATTACTTAAGTTATTTATTAAAGTAATTGTTATCCATAAAAATGTGTCCAGTTAATTAGATAACAATTTAGGTTCACAAGGATCCTGTGTACCCTTTTACAGCTGGGTCATGTGGGATAATGAGGCTCTGTCTCAAAACATTGATTATGGGTGTCCTCTGATTAAAAAGTTCACCAAAAACTGGATGAATTTGCATGAGTTTTTGTGACCACTCATATTTTAACCCTTTGAACACTGAGTGTATAATAAAAAAAACGTCATACACCCTGATATGAATTGTAAGATATATAACTTAAAGTTTATCTTGTGTGTTAGGAGAATTCACTTCACTGGCTAGTAGAGTGACCCCTAGTGTTGAGATGGTTAAAAGTGAGTGGATTTTAGATCAAGAGTAACAAGTTTTTATATTTTCAGAGCATGAAATACCTAAAGAATATTTACCGACCTATCTTCTAGAACAAGATGATTTCATGTCCAACTCTGATGACGATGATTTATTGATTCAAGCGATGGAAAACGTAGAAAAAATGAACGCAGAGAATTCAGATTCTAAAAACTTTTCCGATTGTGATTTGAGTGATAATGAACTGTTGTCTATTACAAATGAAATAGAAAAATCAAGTGATGAAGTTCACAAGCAATAAGCCTTTTTCACCTCTCGTTGAGAATAGTGTCATTAAATAGGTTAATTTCAATTTTAATGATGTTGATAAGGTTTGAGACATTTAACAAGTCAAGCAATGGTGGCAATTTTATTGCAGTGACACAACAGTACATTTTTGTTTGCGTTATTAGCCTCATTCTGGATTCAATATGGCTGATGACTGAAATAGGTTTATAGACCTAAACTGATAACTGATGTTTTGTTATAGGTTATATTTCTAATATTGTTAGTAGAGCAAAAACTAAAAATACAAAAATTTTGAACAAGAACTGAAGAATCCTGTCTACCAACTGGTTCATGACCAAAATTCTTTGGGTTGTATTTACCCATTTGTAGTTGAATTGCAGTCAACCTGAATTAAAATTTTATGTTTTGTTGATGTTAGCAGAGAAAATAGCAATAAATCAAAACAGCAGCTGGTTCTTGACCAAAACAATTTAAACTCAGTAATTTATCTAATTTGGTTTGTTATTTTTTCAATTCATCTATAATATAATGTGATATTGAAAACTTTGATTTATGCTGTGAATTAAAATAGAAATATTTATTTGTAAGAAATAAGTGTTGTTTTTGTCCTTATCGATACGAAGGTTATTTCAATTGCATTTCCAGAAGGTGGCTCAGTTATATTCCCCAGATCCTGTCAATACCTTGAGATTTTTCTACTGGGTTCTCCTTGCAGCGATGCCGCCCAGAGTGCTAAAATAGAATGAAATGAATTGAGTTCTGCGTCCTACTTTTCTGCAGACGGGCAACGCCATGCATGTGGCAATGAGGGAAATTTAGCCATCTTTTTCGATTTACGACTGTCGAGGGATCTTTAACGTGCACAGTCTGTAGCACTCGAGGCTTCGGTTTATTGTCCCATCCGAACCACCTCCTCAGTTCTGAGAAAAACATCTACTCATATGATATAAGCTGTACACATGCAATCAAAAAGATTATTCTAAGGCAGATGTCTTTCTCATTGCATGTCACTGCCTGTCTTCATTAGCCCAATCTAGAGCCATAAAAGACCATTTTATTAGCCCAAGGAACTGCACATGAAGATGTTTCATTCTTTACAAAGTAGGTTTGAGTACTTGTGTAGTATGGTCATGTCATCAACGGCAAATTCTAAGAAAATAAAAGAAAGCAAATAAAAATGACCAACATTTTATGTCAATGAAAATTCAACAATACATATTCAAATAATAATGATGATAATAATAGGAAAATAATTTATATTTATGTACAGTAAGAACGGGCTAATGTGAAATTATTATACATCGCATATTTCTTGCTAAAACATAGAATGTCGTAAAACAATGAAAGTGGTCTGCCTGACCAATTAAAACAACAAAACTTCAAAATAAATTGTTTATAATCCATCAATGATATTTATTAATCGTATCCAAGAACCATCAAATCAAAATCTAAGATTCATATTGATGAACAGTGGTGGCATTAGCCTTCTGTAACTAGGGTTACTAATGGGCTGCAGACAGACTCAAAGGGGGGACAACTGTCCAGGCTAATTTCTAAATTCATTAACTCTGTGAAAGCTAGACTTTGTTAGTTATGATTATCATCATGAGCTGAATTTTAGATTGACCATTGGAACTTCTTTGAAATTGTTCAACTTCTCAATTCTTGATTGACAGTAGATTGTTTTTGTTAATGTCTTGGAAATGAATAAATATCAAAGACTGACTTCATTTTGCATGTTCACACTCAAATCTTCGCTCAAAAAACACCTTGGTATTAACAGCTAGCAAAGCTGAAATAATGTAGACCCTATCAATCATGTTCTAAACATCCCTTAACTCTCTAATGAACTCTTCCACACATGCATACTTTCAATCAATATAATACAGTGTATTGAATGTTTAGGAGAGTTCAATATCAAAGTAAGGGGTGTTGTAGTGGCATGTCACAATGTAAAAATGAATAACATGACTCTTTACAAATTACAAATCAAGGACAAGTTCAATGTTTTAATAGTTCAACAAATTCTTTCCCACCAAATATCAAACTAAAATAAGACATGAAATTGGCCTGGCCTTATTAATATTCTACAAATGCCATATTTCAATACAATAATTCCAAACGAAATATATACAAGAATAAAAAGTTAAAAAAACCTAATTCAAATCTAAAATATTATCTGCAATCATTTCATTTATAAAAATACTAACTTTTACTGTCCATTCTTACCACACAACCCCTCGAAGTTTTGAATTTTCTAAAATACAAACACATTTGGCTTTATAGACACAGCTTTAACAAGCAACGATCATTAGTTTAAGTTTTACGCATCGTTTTGATGTGTTTCCCCCGTCATCCTCAGGCACAGAATACACAACACGTCAAAAAGTTACATAAAACTTTAACCAGTGATTGTTGCTTGTTAAAACTGTGTCTATATATCATACTTAATTACTAAATGCCATTTTAAGACCCACCGGGCTACGAACTATTAAACTTTTACATCTTATAAATCATCATTCAACTGTCAACACAGTATCAAATTTACCTAAATCGCCATTATCCTTTATCTATAGACCACACTCAAACTTTCAAATCTTAACATCAAATAATACAAAACTAACCAAACTTCTAGGCTATCAATACAAAATTTCTTATTTTTAGTAAAGTGGACGTATAAACTCTTAGTAAAGTTTCCAACATGAGAGGAAAATTACAATTTCTAAACAAAATTCATTTGTTTCTTATAGAAAGAAGATAGTACTCAACTTGTCTAGTTTTCTTTAATTCACCACCTTACAGTTACAAAACAACACACTTTACTTTCCTTTGAATTTCATAAAAACAAAGAATGGCTTCCGATTTGGCATAAAATAAAAAGATGGCTTCCGATTGGTTATATGGCTCATTTAGACAATTTTTCTAGTGGGTCGTGCAACTGGAAATTGGTGAATTACATCCATATCAATATCTTTGCTTCCCAAAACTATCATAGATTTAACATTCTGATACAAAATAAAACATTTCCTTTCTATGATTTACATAGCAACTACAAATTTAAGAGAATTATTAAAGGGATATGGTTGTTTAATTATCTGCTTTAATAGTTGACAAAACTTCATAAAGAAATATAAATTACAAATGATCTCAATGTCAAATATTCTTACTGAGATATCCGAAATTAAGCTCTCTTTATCTAGTCAGCTGAATAATTAGCTGAAATTAAGCTCTCTCGGCTAGTAGGCTGAAATTAAGCTCTCTCAGCTAGTAAGCTAAATAATTATACCCCTATATCCCTACTTTCTCACATGAATATTCATACATTTTATATCTACGGATGTACAAAACTTGCCCTGAGATGGACAATATGAATAAATGACTGGATGACAAGGACTATAGTCTCTATTATGCTAGTACAAACAATGAGAGTATAATACAATATACAGTATGAAGGACAAAATGTTTGATATTTTTCTTTTCTGTAACAATTTGTTCAAAATAAGGCTGAAACAGACCTCTAACTAGCCTCTGATAAAAATTAAAACACTGATATAGTGTCAAACAGAATAACATATTGAATATAATTGAGATAAATTGACCAAGGTCTTAGATCATTGAATTAAATGTAGCAACATTCTAAAAATCTTGTCAATTTCATAAAATTAAAATCAAAATACTTTTAGAGTGTGCACAAAAAAAAAAAAACAGAAATACCAAACGTGTCAGATGAACAAAATATGAAATGAAATGGAAGTTTTACCTCCAAATAATCTGCAAATGCATAGCTAATGAAGTCATGCAGTGTACAATGAGGGAAATTTTGCCATGACAGGCATTAGCCTACTCTTTTAAATTACGCAAAAAGATGACAATAAATAATAATAATAGCACTGCCCCACTAGGGGAATATCATCTTCATCCTGAAGGGTCACGAGACGTCGAATCCACCAGGCGGCTAATTCGACACCGCGTGCCCCTTCTGAAATGAAGATGAGGGATTATCTGAATATGACACTGTTTTATTATATCACATCTAAATATCACAGTTTTTACACACTATCATTTAATAATTCACATCAATATAATACTAGTAAACTCCCTGCCTTCACTTCCTTCTCACTTATTAATATTAAATTCACTGAACAATATCTAATGAGTAGAAGATTTGAATGATATTGAAAAATAAACAATGCTTGATAAAGATTCCTGTATGTGAATTGAAACTAGAAATTAAAGAAAGGACTAGTATATCTATAATAGTGTTCTTATTTATCTCAATTAAACAGACATGAAGCTTACATATATTAAGAATTTTACATAAATAGTAGGAAGGTACTTCTTGACCCAAAGCTTTCTATGAAAAAACATCTGCTAGTTTTAATGAGATGTTTCACTTTGACACGACTGTCAAATTACAGGCAGATAATACAAGTAAGGCCAGGAATTTTTCTTTTCAAGTATAAAAGATTTTCATCAACAGGAAAACTCAGTTTTTTAGCTCAAAATAGGAATGACATTTTTCCAAATTTTGTTTTCATAATAAAAAATGTCACTTTGTAAACTGTTAAATAAAAATTCTGGCCTAATATTGATGTGAATTAAAAATGATTTATTATTATTATACAACTACATTGATATATTTACATTTCAATATCATCTTGATCTATCAAGGGAATTCGAGTCAGTTTACAAAATCTAACCTTTGATTCAGAAACATGATATTCTCAACACTAATTTAATTGGTAGAGGAGTTTTAAGTTAGAAATTCATCAAAACTAATGTTTAAAATTCTATAGAGGCTGCAAATGTCAAATACAATTCTGTATTTTAATGTAAGACGAACTCTGATTGGACAAGCTGAGGTTGCTGAGCTACTCCATAAACCATATGTAACGTTATCAGTCATTGGTCAAAAATATATAGATCCTATATTTAATTTGTAACAGGATTTGTAATTGGTCAAATCGATTAAGAGGTCACTTATTCTATGTTGTTACTAGTAACTAGTACTCAGGTCAGACACTGCACAATGGTGATGTTGATTTAAAGTGTTTTTGTATCAAGGGATATTTATTGTCCAACTCAAGAACACTCGATAGATCAAGATAATATACTAGAATATAGATATGTATAATATTTAAAAACAAAACAACAATACAAAATTCTAGGCACATTAATAACATCTTTTTTCTTTAAAATATTCAACAAAATATTCAAATTCTTTATTAAAAAACTCAAAATTTGTTGATTTCCAAATTTTGACTCAAGTTGTTAATTTAACCATTTGAACTCGGATGCTCTGATGATCTCCTGACCCCAAGGTCTAATATCATGGTGATACATTAAACATTAATAACTGAGGGGACGGGACTGTAAAGCAGCCCTTATCAAGTGATGGCCAGCGGCAACCACGAAAGGTCCCCATCACGCTATTTTTCGTCATGCCTAATTATAACAATAGGGAGAAATTTTACATCATCTTTACGTAAAATTCAAGCTTTTAAAGTTATCTGATTGGCCTTTAAATTTACATTTATTAACCAATCAGATTACTGTATTTTTTAAATCTCAGTATATTTGAGGTTTCATCATCGGACACTTAAAGTTCAAAGGGTTAAAGTAAACCCTTACAATAAGGGTTAAAATGTCCGCTCATACCTAGGATTTAATATAATCCGTGTTTATTTTGAGACAGATGTAACTAGGACTAAAGTTTTAACACAAGTCTCTCACAACCAGTCTTTATCTAGCATGTGTCTCACACAACCAGTCTTTTATCTGTCTATCTTTCAAGCTTCTGATGTGTTATGTTTTGTTATCAAGGCTTCCAATAACCGTAATCTGGCTTTGATTTGCTGCAAAAACCATTAAAATTATTTAGAACTTGCTATTTTAAGCAAACATAAACATAATCAACAGGAAACAAAAACACCCTTATCTTATAAATGAACTCTTCCGTTCATTCATGTAGCTTTCATACTGATGGAAAGTATGCATGTTTGGAAGAGTTCAATAGAAAGTTTAGGGGTGTCACATAGATAACTAAACCACGGATATATTAAAAAAAACGTTAGTTACTTAAAATTCTCATGAGCAGTTATCAGTTTTGTTATTCTTAAAGGAAATTTTTGTTTTTGCCACCAAACATTTTTGATCTAATAATAAATTTAGACATTTACCTTATATTGATCATATTCTTCTTGTAATGGAGTTCTGTCCTCTTTTTGAACTTTCCTAGAAATAAACACATTGTCAATGAGCTAAAAACAATATGGCTGACCTTCAAAATGATTTAGTATTTAATATCTAATTAATTTTCAGAAACTATTTAATATTAAATGACCTAGAACATAAGATGCATAACAATTTAATCAGATCATGGATGCTTAATACAGTTGAAAGCAGATACATGGCCTTGGCACTGCAATTTTTCTTCAACAAGGATTTGAACCCAATGCACGTATTCGTCTAGCAGACGACAATCCAATTAGCTACTGACTGAGCTTTACCAATGCCACTGCACAAAAGGAATTTTCTTTATGAAATAAGGAGGCGAAGAGGAAATAAAGGGGGAATAACCTTACCTTCCATTTTCTTCGAAAAAGTCATCTTCAAATTCCCGAAGTTGTCTCCTCATTTTACGTTTATCAGTTTTAGTTTTATGTAATTCATCATGTAACTCATGGCTGAAAAAAAATTACAAACACATTAGATTCAGGATGGGATATTAAAATTTGTTTTAACTGGCACAGTCTGTAGCGCATGGGACCTCGGTTTATTGTGCTATCTGAATGACTGGACACTTTTAAGTTTCCATGTTAGTCCTTTCAACCTGGTAGCGTATTTAAGGGGAGGGCCATTGGGACTGTGAAAAGTCTTATTTTAAAGTGAAACTTAAGCCCTCTAAATGCTCAAAATTCATCTTGGGGCCATCTGAAAGCCGTTGGATTCTGGGGGCCTATGGCAGACCCCAGTCCTTTGCCTGGACCTTGCCTCGGCTTGACACCTGTCATTTTTGGCCTTCCCCCAGGGGCTCATCTATAATAAACAATATAACCTACATGTCAAGTTCATGAAGATTAGATTCTGTAGACTGCCATTCTGTATAGGCTAAGATAGATTTCTTTTTAACATTGGAGACAATTGAAGATTTGATATCTGTTGGTATAATAGTATCCTTTAATACATTAAAATCACGAGTGACTGCAAAATCTAAAGTTCCTAGTTGATCATAGCATTCTTCCTCATCTTCTTCAGCTGTAGGGATCTTCACATGCTGGAAACAAAAATCAAATCACAGTCTTAATCAGGAATCAATTTAAGTGGAATTTCATTGCAATGTGCAAGTCAAAATAACTCCTTTTGTGATGTAATTTAATGTATTATTAAACACAATCTGCTAATCTCTATCATATCATATATTTTTCATGAGAATTTTATGAAAACCCAAGAAATATTTGGTAACTCTCAATGGTCTCTAAAGCCTTGACGATTAGACCTTTTAGTCTAGAAACGGCGAGATCTATTGCAACAATGTAGTTGGAGAGGTGCGATAGAAAGTTGTGAGATGTCAAATAGATAACTAGGCACTATATCCAGTCTTTTGAACCAATGAACCATTATTGCACTGTAAGTAGAATTTTGAAGAATATCTACTTACAAAAGGAATGGAAGGTTTAGAAGAGATTTCTATAAGTTGATCTTCTGGTACTGTTTCTAATTCCACTGTATCTCTAGGCTGAAAAAATGTTATTCATGATTTCATAATCTCTCAAAGAATACAAGGCTCCATTGTAAATCTGTCTCCATGGTAAACCCGTCTCCATTGTAAACCTGTCTCCATTGTAAACCCGTTTCCATTGTAAACCCGTCTCCATTGTAAACCCGTTTCCATTGTAAACCTGTCTCCATTGTAAACCCGTCTCCATTGTAAACCCGTCTCCATTGTAAACCCGTCTCCATATTCATTTATGAGTAAACACATCATGTACCTGTGTTATCATGTCTTTAGAAGATTAAAGAAGAAAGCTGTCCGTGTTACTTACCGACATGGGTTTTGCTAGAATACGTTTAATGGATCTGTATCTATCATAGAGTGGCCTCATCAAATCTTTCTCTATTTTGTTAGTCTGAAAAAAATATAATATCAAAAATTTAATATAAATAGTCAAAAATTCATGGTAAAAACCCTGAATTGGCAGAATTTAACCACAGCAGAATTAATTTTACTGGAAAATACATGACAAGGATATATGAATCAGGAATACTACATATTTCATGAAACAATCTATCAATTTATTTGTCTGAAGAAATTTATCATGACTTGTCCATTTCTAATAATCAATAGCCCTTTAACATACACAGTTTGTAGTACACACAGCCCCTTTATATCAGCCCCTTAGATTTTACAATTTAATCTTATATCAGTTTTATTCCATACTTACAGGTCGACCATGTAAATTTTCAAAATGTAGAAGAGATTTCTGAATGGCTAATTTTTCTTCTTGAACTTGATCTCTTCTCATTGTCTAAAATAATAAATAACAATAATGAAATGGCGTTTTGCTCCTGATTGGACGATACATCTTATTGTTCTGTTCCTAATCGAGTTTATGAAATGAAATGGAGTTTTACATCCTACTTTTCTGCTCTTCATTGAGGTAATGAAAATGGGCAAAATCATGCAACACATAGGTTGTAATGAGTCGTATACAAGCACTGGCCCAGGTCATGCGAGAAAAAATCATAAATAAAGTACCTCTATATCATGAGGTCTATTAGCCTCAATTCGTTTATCTTCTAAACGTTTCTGTAACATTTCCAATGTCTTCTCGATTAACGATAGTGCAGATGTGGGCGGATCAGTTCGTTCACCTGACGACGAAGCACCGCTACCATGACGACTTCTACTACCCATTTCTGCCTCCTCTTTTAATTCTGAAAATAAAATCCATTAATATATATAAATAAAAATTTCATTTTCAAGATTTTAAAATGATAATTTATACAGAATAATATATACAGCCTCTGAACATTACATTGTATAGTCAAACTTTATCTAAGGCTTACAAATATACACCATACTTACTTTTAAGATCTTTTCTAGCTTTTGATAATTCAGACATATTCTTCTTAATTTCAGGTCTGCTGGATTTCTCACTTTGTGACGGCTACAAATAACAAATATTATATCAATATAATAAAGATATCAACCACATGCCAAACTTGGCCAGTTGAGGACTTACTATTACAAATATTATTGATATCTGTGAAGTCAGAATGGGTCAAATAGAAGCTATGAGTGTCTCAAGGCTAGGAAATCATTATCAATCACTTAAAAGGGGATCAGGGTAACTTTTTCTTGAATTACAGTAACAACAGGTGTCTGATAGTTTGATTAAAATCTATGAACATACAATGATTAGAAAATCTTCCTGGAAAACCTTGTTAAATCAACACTAAAATCAATAAATGAAATATTTCCAAAATTTACACTATTTCCAAATCATTGCGCTTATTGACTGTTTTGAATTTTTGACATGGTTCAGAAAAATATCTCTTTTAGAACATAACTTACTCTATAGCCATGATCTCTTTCAAAACTCTCTTCAAAATTCTTTATTTTCTTCTTGTGAACTGAAAAAAATATATAACATGGAGTTTTACATCCTTCTTTTGACCCTTCGACTGGTCTGTTAGAGACACTTTAGGGTGTACAATGAGTCAAATTATGTTTGAACAACAGGTGTAAGGGTATTTTCAATTAGCAAACGAGTGTCTAAGACCAGAGCCTTATATTCTGATAGAAATGTGAACCTCTGATAAATGGTTTTTTTTTTAATTCGTTCAAGCTCTTTGGTTCCCTTCCAATGCCACAAGTTGCTTTTAAAATATTTGACTAAAATACCTTGTATTTTCTTAGTTAACTGTCGTAATTTACAGCTGATATCATCATCAGGGGCTGCTCCGTGTTTTCTATAGAAATTCTGATCAACTGGTGGGGAGGGGGGAATATCTGTATTTAATGCTGCACTGAAATATATAAACAGAATAAATATATAATATAAACAGAATAAATATATAATATAAACAGAATATAAATATTGTTTTTAATTAATAAACAATAACAAACAACCATATTTCAACATCATACTATAAAACCAAACCAACCATAATTTACAAGGATCACGGTTTGAACGAACAGTTGTTAACCTTCTCCTTGACCAAACCTTTCGGCAATGATTTTCTCTTGACTAACTAGTATATGGTTAAAATCTCTCAGATTATACAAACAGAATGAATGACTGGAAGAATGTCTGTCAATAAGTTCGAAAAATGGATTCTTGATTGAAAAATTGTTAACTATACATTTAACCTCACATTTCAGCCTACATCTTTATACAATTCTCTTTTATTAATTGAAAGTTTTGACAAACACAACACCAGTGTAAAAGTGTGCCGATAAATTCACAATATGAATCGAAAGTAACAAGTTATTGATTATTGGGAGACTGAAATAAGTCACAAATCCTGTTTCAAAAAGTTGTCTAACAGTTCCCTTGTTTTTTTTCTGTTTTTTTTTTAAAACAATATTTAATACAGTTCAAAACAGACAGACAACAACACATCAGAAAACTTTGTGCTTGACACACTTTGTGGTTCTTGACACACTTTAAAATACTCTAATCTGATTGGTTAATAAAATAACACTCAAATTCAATCTTAGTGATTGACCAATCAAATGAAAAAAATTCTAAAATACTCTAATCTGATTGGTTGATATAACTCAAGAATTTGATTGATCAATCAAATGAAGAGAATTCTAAAATACCGCAATCTGATTGGTTAATAAAATTTAAGAATTAGATTGACCAATCAGATGAATAAAACTCAATCAGTCTCTAAGTAAAGTTATTGTGAATGGAATGCAGTGCCTACAATCTAAAACTTAAAGAATCATGAAATAATAAAATCACCTGTTTTGATCAGGGAAGGTTTTGGCACTCGGCGACATTGGTGCTTCTTCTATATCACCATGGTCACCAGACAGCCAACTAAAAACAAGTCAGTTCTAAAGTCATTTATAGTTGGAATTTGTGAAATAATGGCTAGTCCAGGCATATTTCTGAACTTTATTTCACAAAAATTAGCTGCAAACTCAAGTCTAAAGTTGATGGAATGTTGATAATTGTAAGTAATAATAACCGGTCCAATAATTGTACTGGGCCACTCGGACCACTTTATCAGACCATCCCACAAAAAGCAGTGTGGTCTACATCCCTAATCTCAGTTACTAGTAGTCTGTCAATATCTACATGTTTCCCTCCTTCTACTAGGATTATAAAGTTGTTTTATAAACTTTTCATGTGTATTGGGTCACTGATAGCATCGATTTGCAAAGTTACACTTTTCAATCAGATGTCTGTGATTCTTACAGCTTCATTATTACTTAAATTTTTCATGACGTCACTATTGTAAAAAGTGCTGATAATATTTAAGGGCCTTTGCAATGTCATAATCAGCTAAATACACACAAAAACTTCAAAAACAAATCTTTACAATCCATTTAACAACAATAGATCTAATAAGACCTGAACTCGTATTTGGACAACTATTCCCTGTAAAGCTAACTAGGATCCTTCTCTATGCAGCAGACCTACAAATCCTTTATTAAGGAAAGAGCTTGTTCTAATTAAAATTATAAACTATAAACTTTCAATGTTCTTTCTAAATAAAATTAAAACAACTACACAAAGCAAAGAGTATCCCAAGTTAATAATAAGAGTTTGATTGCCTAGCTTAGTCTTTATCTGTAGGCTAGACAAAAACTAAAAGACTAAGAAGGGATAGAAAGGGTTAGGCTAGTTTCTATTTTCTCTGGTTTTTACAGACCTATTCATCAGCGTTTATACGAGTTATAAATTGCATAGCTTTAATGTTAATCATAAAGCACAAGTTTGAAGTATTATTTTTACTCTTTTAATCTTTAAAATATATATGATTTTAATTCTGGATATATATTCAGCGTAAAGCTATTAGAAATATTTTAAAAGCAAGCCTAGGGTAGCTAACTTGACTTAATCATTTAAAAAGCAAAATTTTGCTATAAGTATAGCAAGATGTCTATTGTAGCATGTTGCTTAAAGAACTGTTTGCTTTAGCTATATTAAGTAGGCCAAAGATAATTATGCACATGCAGGGCATTATATAACAGGACAGTCTATTTTGGTCTTAACTCTAGCTCGACTAATATTGTATGCATAACTACCTAGTCCACCTTAAAGTAAAATGAACTGGTCACGTTTATTTTTAGAAACAATCCTGCATGTGCATAATCACATTTGACCCACATTATTTCACCTGTATAAATCAGTATTGTGTAATCCTGGACTTACTAATGCCTCATTACTACCAAACTCTTTTTCAAACCAACTAACAGAGTTTGTCTTATTGCTATGAACAGAAAAAAATTCCCATGACTTTAAAACAGGTTTTTTGTTGCTTTTTTTTTTAAGTCATCACTTCTTGACAACAGATTGTCATCAAAGTTTAAAATTATAATCTAATTATCTTTTGTAATTAATTAGAAGTTATACTTAGTTCAAAAATAAAAACTATTACCAAAACAAAGAGAAATTCAGATGTAAATTAACAACAAACCGGTAATTTTCTCTTGAAGTTAGACCATACATAATTGAAATCCTGACAACCTAAAGAGTTTAATGGATACTACCTTATCTTTAACAGATCAGAGGCTTCTTGTTTTTAATTTACGATTTTCATATCTAATTAACTTTTAGAAATCTAATTAACTAATTTTATGACTTCACAACTTCAAGAATTCTTTGTAATATATGTTAGTTTGATTTTTGATTTAGTTACAATGTTTATGACAAGAAGCCTCTGAATTGTAATTAAGTCTACAGATAAATATAAAAACAACACACAGTGTCTTCATGTCTACATGTGCCTTGACCTAATTATAATCAGGTTGTTATAACATCTAGTGAAATATATTCTGATGTTTCTCAGTGAAAGCTCTAGTCAAGCCAAAGTATCAGTAACATCTGGGGACATTTCAAAACATTTACAAGATCTGGGGCCTTATTCTTGAAAACTTAACGTTATAAGATTTTAATGTTGTAATCATCTGATTGGTCAATCACTACAATTGATTTTAAATTCAGTTTTATTATCCAATCAGATAACTGTATTTTTAAAATATGGATTTTATCTTAGTTTAGTTTTTGAAAATAAGGCCCAAGTCCATATTATCTGAAGGTAGCAGTTATAACCACAATATAAGTCTGGAGCCTTATTCTCAAAAACTGAAGAAATACACTAATTTGATTGGATAATAAAACCAAATTTGAAATCAATTTTAGTGATTGACCAATCAGATGACTGGAACACTAAAATCCTAAAAGTTAAGTTTTCGAGAATAAGGTCCATAGCCTTTAAAATTCAATCCTACTTGTTCTACCTTGAAATAAAGTGGACTGATCATGGTTATTGTCTGTGGATGTGCAAAAATTGATTCATAAAAATTACATCAAAAACAAACGAGGATGAGGCTTAATTATTCCAACTTAAAGCAACACAACATATACGCAAAACTGAACTAAAGCCATGGCACAACAAGCTAGCTTTTCTCTATCTTCACAATGTCAAGATATTACATTCTTATCAACAGAAGAAAATGGATTTATATTCCATATTCGTAAACAAGAAAAGTGGCTAATGATGTCAAGGTGTTAGACCGAGTTCATAATAGCTTGACATTGTGAAGAAGGCTTGACTCTACAAATAAAAATTTCAAAGAAAAATTGGCTGTCTGTATGAGGCTTTAATGCTAATATGAAATAAATAAATCAACACTAGGTACCTACCCATTTTTTTTCTTGCTAGATCTTGGTGAGAGGATGACACACGGATCCATTTCCTCTTCATTCTCTTTATCACATTCATGATGTTCTACTGGTATTATATAGGACATTGATTGGGCTTTAATAGCTGGTATAGGATCTACAAGTTTAATAGATTAAGATACTTTCTATTACTAAAAGTTCATTAGGTGTAACCAATGTCTTGCCAATATGTTGTTTTGGATTTCAGGTTTCATTATGCAGCTTGGATCGTTACTTCTGCGTTTTTTTAAATATTTTTTACATGTATTCTCTGCATGGTGTAAAGCTACAAAGTCAATTCGGTTTTTCAAGCTGATATGATATAAAGTCATGTTGTTTCTCACTCTCACATTATTAGGTTGCAAATGACAGGCATTTCACAGTGTTGACAGATATACATTTCAATATGAGCGAGGCTATGCCAGAATTGAGAAAGTTAATGAACACAGTTTTATGGTACAACAATCACTAGTTAAAATATTACGTAACGTTTTGACACGTTTCTGTGCCTGAAGACGAGGGGGTAAAACATTACAAAAAACTTTAACCAGTGATTGTTGTTCCATAAAGCTGTGTCTATATATCGAACTCACTATTGCTAAATGTCATTCAAAGACTTTAAAGCAAATGAACATACCTGAACTATCAACGTGTTCATGTAGGATGGTAAGATCAAGAGGAGGTATAAAAGGTTTACGACTATTACTCGGTGAATGTTCAGGTGTCGGTCGATTTTCTTTCTCTTCAAAATCGTCATGAGCAGACGTCATTTTATGTGTATCGTGAATATGTTCCGATTTCTTCGACCATTTTTTACCAACATTATCTTTGGTACTAACTATGTCTGTTTCCTTCAATAGTGCTTCCATACTTCGTCTGCCTTTCCTACTTGGTGTTCGTCTTACCGGTCCAGCCGGCTTTTTGAACTGAAAACAACAAACGTCATATTTTGATATGAAGGAAGAGTTCAATAGGGCGAGATCATACCCGGTTTGTCAGAAATGCAGGTAAGAGTGGCTGACATGGAAAAAGCGTCTAGTCATTCGAATGGGACAATAAACCGAGGCCCCATGTGCTACAAGAGTCATCAATATTCAACACAGCTGTAAAGGGGTACTGAAAAGTCATCTTTCCTTATTATTCCAGTCAACTCAGATAATTAGTGAAGGATCAATGCCAGGAGGTCTGATCAAGAACCAGCTCGTAGACAGGATCTGTGCAAAACAATTCCTTGAAAAAAAAAGGTTGTCACTCACCCCAGAAAGCAGATTATCTGATTTCGTGGCTACAACTTCAAATTCTTCATTCATATTAAATATACTACAAATGAACATAAATTTACATATATTAACATAAATTTACAAAAATTGACATAAACAAATTATTATATATGAATAAACATCAAACAGGTGTCTAAAAAAATCTAACTTTCAATCTTTGTTATAAGATTTTTCATTTCTCAATGAAAAACTTAACACTTTCAACAAAGTTGGTTATAACGTTAGGTTTTCGAAGAAACCCATGAGTCATCTGACATATACGAGTTATATGTGATGATAACCTTTTTGTTTAATTTAAGACCGTGCTGAGCATTGGTCAATCAAAAAATTTTTAATCTAGTTATCAACCAATCAAATTACTGTATTTCTTAAAATCTTTATTATATTATTGATAATTCATTGAAATCGATTTTAAATTTAGCATCAGATGACTAAAATTTGACACATCTGGATGATATCTCAGTTTTAGTGAAACTGTTAATCAGCTCAAATAGTAAAAATTAAAATATTGAAAACTTACCTAACAGATGAAGATGTTCCTGTCACAGACTTAGACATCGGTTCTTGAGCCTAGAATAAAATAGATCCTTAGTTACTTTCAACACAAAGTATTTCAAAGACTATCAGTTTCATTTTGAAGGTAATATCTTAATCTTAAAAAAAACAACAACTGAAATATGATGTACTGACTAACTTGTGAAGACCAATATACCACTATACTTTGAATTACTAACGAAAAGTGCGAAAAACAGTGACAATCTACAGCCTTTCCTATAGAATATAACACAAAGGTAAACAATTCAATTCTTTACATCACTTTCTCCTTGCAGTATCTCATAAATAAAATAAATATATTCTACATAGTTTGGCTCGATTTCATTCTAAACAAATATGCAAATAAAAAATAAAAAAACTGTTGGCAAATATTCAAATAATATTGAAATAACAGTTCAAGGAGAAAGTAAAGTAAAAAGAATACAATGAACATGTGTGTAATTATTGAATGAGATGTTAAAATACTCTTTCTATGATGACAATAATAAAGCTATAGTCCGAAATAACTGACAGTTTTCTTGTCTCTAATAAGAATGTTGAGTAGGCATGCTGGGAGTCAATTTAAACCAAAAGTAAGCCCTAAAATGTTATGTACTTTGTTTTTAAGCAAGTGTGAAATACCATAATGTATTCCTTTGTATATTTTGTTATATTTTATGATGATGTTGATTTGATATTTAGGTTTGTCAATCAACTCAGCATCTCTTTCAGAGAGTCCACATAGCAAATAATGTTTATTTGCCATTTAGGTATGTGAACTCATCATCTCTTTCAGAGAGTCCACATAGCTAATAATGTTTATTTGCCATTTAGCTATGTGAACTCATCATCCCTTTCAGAGAGTACACATAGCTAATAATGTTTATTTGGTATTTAGGTTTGTCAATCAACTCATCATCCCTTTCAGAGAGTCCACATAGCTAATAATGTTTATTTGCCATTTAGGTATGTGAACTCATCATCTCTTTCAGAGAGTCCACATAGCTAATAATGTTTATTTGCCATTTAGGTATGTGAACACATCATCTCTTTCAGAGAGTCCACATAGCTAATAATGTTTATTTGCCATTTAGCTATGTGAACTCATCATCCCTTTCAGAGAGTCCACATAGCTAATGATGTTTATTTGCCATTTAGCTATGTGAACTCATCATCCCTTTCAGAGAGTCCACATAGCTAATGATGTTTATTTGCCATTTAGCTATGTGAACTCATCATCCCTTTCAGAGAGTCCACATAGCTAATGATGTTTATTTGCCATTTAGCTATATGAACTCATCATCCCTTTCAGAGAGTCCACATAGCTAATAATGTTTATTTGCCATTTAGGTTTGTCAATCAACTCATCATCCCTTTCAGAGAGTACACATAGCTAATAATGTTTATTTGCCATTTAGGTATGTGAACTCAGCATCCATTTCAGAGAGTCCACATAGCTAATAATGTTTATTTGCCATTTAGCTATGTGAACTCATCATCCCTTTCAGAGAGTCCACATAGCTAATGATGTTTATTTTGTATTTAGGTTTGTCAATCAACTCATCATCCCTTTCAGAGAGTCCACATAGCTAATAATGTTTATTTGGTATTTAGGTTTGTCAATCAACTCATCATCCCTTTCAGAGAGTACACATAGCTACTAATGTTTATTTGCCATTTAGGTATGTGAACTCATCATCCCTTTCAGAGAGTCCACATAGCTAATGATGTTTATTTTGTATTTAGGTTTGTCAATCAACTCATCATCCCTTTCAGAGAGTCCACATAGCTAATAATGTTTATTTGGTATTTAGGTTTGTCAATCAACTCATCATCCCTTTCAGAGAGTACACATAGCTAATAATGTTTATTTGCCATTTAGGTATGTGAACTCATCATCCCTTTCAGAGAGTCCACATAGCTAATGATGTTTATTTTGTATTTAGGTTTGTCAATCAACTCATCATCCCTTTCAGAGAGTCCACATAGCTAATAATGTTTATTTGGTATTTAGGTTTGTCAATCAACTCATCATCCCTTTCAAAGAGTACACATAGCTAATAATGTTCATTTGGTATTTAGGTATGTCAATCAACTCATCATCCCTTTCAGAGAGTACACATAGCTAATAATGTTCATTTGGTATTTAGGTATGTCAACTCATCATCCCTTTCAGAGAGTACACATAGCTAATAATGTTTATTTGCCATTTAGGTATGTGAACTCATCATCCCTTTCAGAGAGTCCACATAGCTAATGATGTTTATTTGCCATTTAGGTATGTGAACTCATCATTCCTTTCAGAGAGTCCACATAGCTAATGATGTTTATTCAGTGTTTAGGTTTGTCATGGTGTGTGATGGTATTTATATAATTATTCGACTATGTCTATTGATTAAGCTGAAAGTGCAGCGCTTGTTTCAACGACATGAAATATGTAGATCAGCGTACACTAGGACAGAATGCACTAATTCATTTATCTGTTGAAAATTAAGTGGGGTAACACTGGTTAAAAACTCTGCAATGCCTTTCATGACGTACGCTTCGTTAAATTCATGAATAAATTTCGGTTTACAATAGGTAACAACTCACGGACATAAAGGTAAATATTTGAAGCAGAGAAATGATTATTTACACGTGAATAATAAAAGGTATTCAGAATATTTTTAATCTAACATCAGATCCGGGTAATATTGCTTTATAATAAACCTAGAGTTAATAATAGTTACAAAGTTTTTGTTCGACATGACCTTGACTAAATGTCACATGACTTTGAAAGCAGCATGACATCTAGTAATATTTTTCAGCCCAATTTTGCTAAAAATGTTGATTACTTTTTCATCTTTTATCATTTTCTTTTTTTAATTTTAATAGGTATAGTGTGTGTGCTAAACAGGAAAATGAAAATAAAATCTGTTCTATTTAAGTCCGCTTAAAGAATATGATAACTTTTGCAAAATATGTGATGTGTCACCTTAAATGGTAAACTAATTTTCGTGGAAAGATTCCAAACTTTATTCATCTAGGTGAAATTGGCATTCAAACTTCAAGAAATAGACAAACATTGTATCACATGATACCAGAGAAGAAATCTATTACCTCACGAAAGAAATTCAATATAGATATATGTGCATTGTTTTCTGATTTTCTCTGATTTACAGACCACTTGTCTTGGTGTACTTGGCATTTGAACATAATAAATATAATTTTTTATGACTTAACATGTAATACATCTTAACAGTACAAACAAACATTGTATAACACCAGATCAGTGAAGAGATTTATTGGTCAATGATATTTATTGTTTAGTTCTTGATAAGAAACAACATATCTCTTGTCTTTAAAGGAATTCAAACTGGATTTGTATGTGTATTGTCACTTTATGTAGTCATTTAATTTTCTTTGAAAGATTTGATGAGCACTTGTCTTGATGCACTTAGACTTTGAACAAAATAAATGCAATTTTCTACGTATATAAGTTTAATATAAATATAAACAAACAATAGAGAAGAGTTTTATTAGTCTGTAGTATTTATTACTTTGTACTTAATATAAAATAAACTATCTTGTCCTATCTTGAGCCACTTCTGAATAATTATTATTTTTTTCTTTTTTAAAGAAATAAATAGTTTGAAGAAGTAGAACTCTTAAAAAGTTAGATGTAGAGGTTCAATTTGATTAAAATGGATGGTATTGCTTCATATTTTTTCTGATGGATGACCAGTGTAGATAAGCCCATAAAATACATGAAATAAAACATCTAGATCTTCATATTAATTCGCTTGATAGGTGTGACTAATAATTTAATGGCCTCTGTCTTCTGATTCAGACATGCAAACCTTCAGATCGTCTCGCAAAATTTCTCATTAGCAACAACGCTGCACCCCAGCCCTGGCGTAAATATACAAATAAAGTATTACAACTTACCTGAGCAATAAGAACACCTTTACTTTCAAAGAAATCAAAAGCTGTAGAACTGGGTCGTTGTTTTGGTTTACTGGCAAACGTGACGTCACCTTCACCATCAATATCTTCTGAGTTCTCAAATCTATTAATCAAATCACAGATCTGAATACTAGGACCATGGGACTCACTGAAAAAAAAGTCACAGAAAATATAAGAATTTGTTTTCCCTCATGGCTTTCATAATGTTAATACACATCCATAGAGTAACATTAAGAGAGAAAAAAAGAATCATGTTTAAAGGATAACCTTTTACAACCATATTTTTTAAAGGATAATAACTAAGGTTCACAAGGATCCTTTCTACCAACTGGTCATTGACTAAACCATTCTGCATTGACTCTCTCTACAGTACAATTGATAATAATGAATATATTTTTTAGCACTGAATAATGACAAATGACTAAGTTTATATGAATCAAAGTTAATATGCTATCAATGGTAAGGGTTAAGTAATGATTTATCAGGCGCCAAAAAATACAAGTGCTTTACCCAGAATTTTTCCAAACCTGCCTATAAAATGAAATAATTTTCTGTATCTTTTGAAAAAAGAGTAATGACATCATTTTGTACTGAGTGACCTGTCATCCAGACTAGACTAGACTAGACAGAATGAATAAATTCATTAATGAAAAGAGTTTGACAGTTTTAATGGTAAACGACATGTCATCAAGTATAGACTGTATGACATGTGTGAATGAATGAATAAATGAAAGAATGAATGAATGAATGAATGAATGAATGAGTGGATAAATCAATTGGACAAATAAATCAACCAAATAGATAAATAAATACAAATCTTACCAATCATCTTTTTCTGTGTAAGAATGTCCTGCTTGCGAGAATATTTCTGAAATATAAACCATCTCTGAATGAAATTTTCTAGGAAATTGCAGTATATCACAGTTCTGATGAAATTATCTTACATAATTGTTATAAATAACTGTCGAGACCAGCCTATATCTGAGCAAGGTGAAAACATGTGCCATATGTTACAGCTGTATCATTGATATAACAATTCATCTTATTTTAATTCCATAGCAATTCTCATAATTTATGCTGACGTTATTAAATCCATCATTTTGATATTCAAATCGGTGACATTAAAGGAGCTCTTCCACTTTATTTCTTTAATGACATTAATTTTACCTTGTTATTAACTAACACAGTTCAATTTTGAAATAATTGATTAAAAGAGCTGTTACACTTAGAATTGATAAAACCAAAAACGTTTAGAAAAATACCAGTATATGGAAGTAAAAATACTATTCCACTTCCACTATTTTGGGGACAATCTATGAAACTAAAGAGAGATCAAAGTCCTCTTTTACAAAGATAAAATCAAGAATTCTAAGTTATACAGCAAACTGATTGGCTTTCAGAACTTGACTTTAAATCTATTTGAGTGATTGACCAATCAAATGACCGGATTTCTTGTAAAATTGACTCGTTTATTTCGGCTAAAACACTTTTTTGACAGCACCAAGTCAAATGAAGTTTGAACTCAAACATTTTGTATAAAATAATTATATGTGGAAAGGTTACTTTAATTGGATTCTATGTATAGTAAAGGTATGAAGTTGACTCGTTCATATGGCAACAGATGTCGCTAGAATTTACTTTCATAACAGCTGGTTTGAAAACATGGGAGTGGACTAATATTACTATGTTTATTTAGTCATCTTCACAATGTCAAGCTATTACCAATCTTCACAATGTCAAGCTATTGCCAATCTTCGCAATGTCAAGCTATTACAAATCTTCACAATGTCAAGCTATTACAAATCTTCACAATGTCAAGCTATTACTAATCTTCACAATGTCAAGCTATTACCTACAACATCTTCACAATGTCAAGCTATTACTAATCTTCACAATGTCAAGCTATTACAAACTACATCTTCACAATGTCAAGCTATTACTAATCTTCACAATGTCAAGCTATTACTAATCTTCACAATGTCAAGCTATTACTAATCTTCACAATGTCAAGCTATTACAAACTACATCGTCACAATGTCAAGCTATTACAAACTTCATCTTCGCAATGTCAAGCTATTACAAATCTTCACAATGTCAAGCCATTACCAATCTTCACAATGTCAAGCTATTACAAACTTCATCTTCACAATGTCAAGCTATTACAAACTTCATCTTCACAATGTCAAGCTATTACAAATCTTCACAATGTCAAGCTATTACCAATCTTCACAATGTCAAGCTATTGCCAATCTTCGCAATGTCAAGCTATTACAAATCTTCACAATGTCAAGCTATTACAAATCTTCACAATGTCAAGCTATTACCAATCTTCACAATGTCAAGCTATTACCAATCTTCGCAATGTCAAGCTATTACAAATCTTCACAATGTCAAGCCATTACAAACTTCATCTTCACAATGTCAAGCTATTACAAACTTCATCTTCACAATGTCAAGCCATTACAAACTACATCTTCACAATGTCAAGCTATTACAAACTACATCTTCGCAATGTCAAGCTATTACAAATCTTCACAATGTCAAGCCATTACAAATCTTCACAATGTCAAGCTATTACAAATCTTCACAATGTCAAGCTATTACAAATCTTCACAATGTCAAGCCCTCATCAGAAAGACTGTAAACATTATGGCTTATTGTTTACAGACTTTCTGTCAAGAGCTCTCATTGGCTGTAAATTGGTAGCGTACAATCCTATCAAATCTTTTCAATGTGATACAAGCGAGGGAGCTATTTCCCCTACAACACCCCTAATGATATACTATTTTCAAAACCCCTGGTAAGGCCAATAAGGCCCCTATTAATAATATATTCTCACCTGATTCTGTACCAATGGATGACGTGTCTTTATCTGGACTAACACTAAAATCATCATCACCAAATATCAGACCTGTCACTGTATCACTGATAGCTCGGTCCACAGCCCTGTTAAAATACAACAGTCATTGGTTATGTTCAAAAATCAACAATGATGTAAGGCCATGGTTCCCAACCTGGGGTGTTTTCACCCCCTGGGGGTGTGGGACTAGGGTGTCAGGGGTGTGGGACTAGGGTGTCAGGGGTGTGGCCAACTGGTGTAAGAGAAGAAATTATTTTGAATTGAGAGAGCACCTCACATCATCACATGCTGGAAATGTGGATGAAACAAATTTTTGGGGTGTGAAAGGTCCCGGACATTGCTCTAGGGGTGTGAAGGCTGAGAAAGGTTGGAAACCATTGATGCAGGGGCTCAAAATTGGGAGAAGAACTGAGAAAATCTCGCTCTGTTTAAATGCAATACCTGAAAATATTTCCCAAAAATCTATGATATCAGCATCTGCTGAAAGCTGACGTTAACTTGTCATTTACCGAACAACTAAATTGGCAACTTGAGTTAAAGTTTTTAAAACATTTTTTAAAATAATAATAATAATGTTTATATTTAGTGTTTGAATTTGTCAACTAGACAACTGGAATTTCAGTTTTTTTATTTGGCATCCCTTTCAGAATGACCACATAGTTAATATAGTTTATTTTGGGTATTTAAGTTTGTCAACTTCACACCCTTTCTAACATGGTTTATGTTTATCATTTTTAATAAGTAATATCAATATTAATTTGATTTTGTAATCGTATTTTAATTCTATAAGAATTCTATTGGCAGAATCCCATTGTGAACAGTTTTTGAAAGAGAGGCTGATGTAAGTGACATATAAACAATATAACAGAAATATACAATGTGAAGTTATTATTATAACTATGTTTTTATTACCAGTCCAATATTTATAATAACTTCTGTTTGACTTGATTCAGGTCAGTAATAGGTTCATTAAACAACAATTATTATTTGATAAATACTATACTAGGTCACTGACTGTGTCATACCATTGACGTTATTTTTATCACAAAAAAACGCACTTGAAATTTAAATGAGAAGTGTGTTTCAACTTCAATAAGTCCAGTTTCTCAAAGGCCTAATATATCAATTTTTATCAATTTTTTGTAGTGAATATTGGTTTTTCCCAAAAGCCTACCCTTCTGTTAGGGGATCTTTGACACGCACAGACTGTAGAATAAAATAGGCCTCCATATATTTTTCAAACATAAAAACGTTTCCATATCAACCATATTAAGTCGCTTAGTTTCTCATGGTGTCATATATTTCTATGTCAACCCTTAATTCGCTGAGTCATTCCAGCTAGCCCCTAAAACCCCCAGAAGACAGGGAGGGTATTGCATGGCATAAGAAAATGGCATTGCATGACATGGCATAAGAAAATGGCATTGCATGACATGACATAAGTAAATTACTAAACTTAAAAGCACATAAAAATGGGTCATGTATTCTCGAAATGATCTTAGTGCTAAGATATCCTAGATATAGTGACCTTAAAACTCTAGGATATCCTAGATACAGTGACCTTAAAACCCTAGGATATCTAGATATCCTATATTTAAAATTGGTAGATTAAGGGAAACTGAAAGCTTACTTTGAAGTTCTGGCAGTGACCACTGGTGATTCTATCATACTGTAGCCTTCACTAGAAATATAATACAATAAAACATGAAAATCTTTTATGAATAACTTTACAGTCTCAATTTCAAATCATAAATGCTCACATAACTTAATCATTTAAAAATCTTTGCATCACTGAACATACATTATAAACGTAAATTATGTTTCAAGGTTAATCCAAGGGGTTTCTATCAACCATGTGTACCCTTTCTTAGTCATTTTTATATCTTAACTTTAAAAAAAAAACTGTCATTGTGAACTTGGCAAATGTATCAAAATAAAAAAAGTAAAAGCAAGATGTACTTAAAAATGAAAAATAACGCATGATCATTGTTCTGGTATTACAATATGAAAGGTAAAGTAGTTATTATCATGTTTGTTTTAAAAAAAAAACAGGAAAGTGCATGAATAAAATTGTATATTTAACAGACCTGTAGCCAGATTGCTGGGAGGGGAGAGTAATATTTCAGGAGGGGAAATGGGGTATAGTGTTAAGTTACCAGAATGGAATAGGTAGGTTGCCAGAATTCAGGGGGGAGGGGACGGTTGAGGGCATTGACCCCCTGCAGCTTTAGGCCTGTTATTCAGTATGTACGCTAATTATGCGATCATACCATCGTGTGATGTAAAACAATAATGAAAATAACGAACCTATCAAGACCGAAGGGTGATGCTCGACCAGTAAATTCATCATCACTATAATTAGCTCTAGGACTAGCTGGTATATTATTAATGGTTGGTATAAAGTCATCACTCCAATCATCCTGATAGTTGGCGCTTTCATAATCTTTAATCTGGAAATTAAATTTTAAATACATAAACATGGCAACAGACATTTAAAAAACTTTCATATCGTTTGCAAAAAGATTGTCACAGGACAGACAAATATGCGCGCCCAGGGCCTCAGAAGGAGTTCCAAAAGGTGTCCAAAGGGCCAAGGCCTTGAGGACCAGGAGGCTGTCAGAGGCCTCCTAGAAGCCAAGAGATTTCAGATGGCCTGAGCTAAATTTTGAGCATTTAGACGACTCGATTTTCACTTCAAAATAGACTTATCACAGGCCTTCATTCTGACCTCCATCTGACCTCCGTCTGACCTCTGTCAGACGCTACTGTGCCTGACAACTTTATCTGTCCAAAAAGTTTAAATGAATCAAATTACACAGTACGTACAAACCGAGTTTTATACAAAAAAAAAGAAGATTCTAGAGACTGGTAGCCTCTTTTATGAATCCACATTTAGGCATTGAATAAAAGTAAAACTCTACTGTACCTTTCGGGGTGAGGGTACAGGCCTCATATCTTCAATATGTACTGTTAGCTTAGGAGGAGGGGGGCGTGGAGGAGGGATCTTCTGTCTTCTCTTTTCCTACACGATATACAGACAAACATTTATAAACACATAATTTAAACCATTATATTAGTCCTAGTAAAATATCACAAAATCACACTCTGATAACTCTGATCTCTTTATTTGTGACCTTGGCCAGTGCTTTACGTAGGAGTTTTTACAAACGTCTTCACTCTTAATACAAAATCACAGTTGAATGTCATGAGAATATCCATACAACAAGTCTATATTTCAGTTCTATGCCCTACATCAAAATTAGGCTTGTGGCAACATTGTATAATATAAGAATGAATCAATAAGTGAATGGATTATCTAAGTATTATATTATATATTGCTAAGAAGGCTAAGAAGATTAGAAAATTAATGCTATTAAAATCTTCTTAACATCTGATTTGATTTAGTTAATGAAAATCACATAATCGTAATCAGTTACAAACAAAATGGAGTCTTAACTCTCCTAATGAAGATAATGAAATGAAGTTGGGTTTTATGACAAAGATAGAGAACGCTATGCACATGGCTGTGTTGAGGCAAGCTTATCAGTTACACCACAGGAGTCAGCCCAATCAACATAAATAAATAAAAAAATAATCAGTTCCTTACCCACAGGGAAACAGGTGATTCCTCGTAATCCAATTTAAATATATTATCATAATTCATTATAAACTTCGTAGTAATCTGATTGATTATTCCTTGATCCTTTAATCCAGTTAATCCCTGACCACATCTACAAAAAGAACATTAATATAATATAGATATATGGATAATACTAGGTCAAAATCTCAGTTTTAATTTAATGAGGCAAATTTGGGAATATTTACACTGCTTCTTCAGGCCAGGATAAAGACTTTGGAGATGAACTAACTATATATCAGATGAAGGTTAACAAAATTAATTTTGGAATCAGTTGAGTTTATTTTACCTAAAAAAATGTGAGTTTCTAGCAGGGATCATGATTTACCCATATATGCCGGATATGACCGAAAACTTTCTCGCTTTCACATCAAGTATCCTAATCTAATTTTTAATGATGTTATAAATGTATGGACAATATAAGATATATTATTGTATTATAAAATATGTTATTGTATTATCATCTATGACAAAAATTTGTCGGAGTAATATATCAAAGATAGAAAGCAATCTTAGACAATGAACCACATTCAAAAACTTGTTGATACAAGATGATACAAAACAACAAATTATAAAAAAATACATCTTTCAAAATAAACATTATTTAAAAGTCTTATAGAGGATGATAAAAACAATGAGAAGATATATATAGCTGATATATTCTTCCGATCTAATCTATCATGTCTAATATTAAATGTCAACATGAACTTTAGTTACAATAAATGTCATTATTTCCATATTCATTGTACTTTATCAGATCTACCATTGGCTACAACTTGGTCAAATTTTTATAGAAGACCACAGCCGCCACAGGGGTCCCATCATTGCAATCCCAGGGATCCCATAATCACAAAATTAAAAAGTAGAACTGTCTGCAATCGTAACTGGGTCGAATTGACCCCAATTTTTCAGTCAAGTTAATCAAATCATTACGAGTGGGTCCCAAGGTATCATGAGTCTTTGAAAAAGAATGTATAAAATCACACAAACAGATCTCCGTAATATTACTTCTTGATCAAGGAAGAAAATGTCAATGAAAGATTTCTAATGGATTAAAGACATACATGGAAAACTTAAAGGAGCACCTTCACTATCCGTTCGACCAATCATACCTTAGTTTCAGAAACTGGAATTTTTTTAGCTTACATAATCAGTGTTCACAGCTCATCGTCGAAATTTTAGCCTTCAAATCCATGTGAATCAATAATTATTCACGTTTGAAAGTTAAAAATTCGACTGGAATTTTAGTGAGACTATGCCATATAAAGAAAACACACATATTATATAGAAATAGACAGTGAAATTTATAGGTATATTCGAAATGATTATGTGATTTTCGTGTGTTTAAGTACTTCTTAAGACTATTAAAGCACAATAATGACTCAAATCAATCCCCTGAAAATGCCGACTGTTCCTGTTTAACAACTTCAACATGTTACAATTAATCTGATATCAGAATATAAAACTATCAAAATATATCTTCGTCTTACCCCGTCTCTAATCTAACGTTACGTAAATCAACTTTATTTCTACACAAAAACATTGTTGAAAGATAAATAAGGAAAGACGTGATAAACCCATCAACTTTATAATACAAATTATCTCCCTTATCTGGCTCTATTTTCAGACTTATCATTATATTTTTTAATTTCACTGACAACAATATCATTATCTCCTTGTTTAGCCTTGTTTTAAAAACAAACAAATTATTTTCACCTACATTACTAGACCAGGTCAATAAGATAAACACTGTTTAGGTTTTGATCCAGGATATGAAATGTATTGAGCATCCTATTTCAGAAATACCTTCGGAAAGCCAATGTGTTTTATATCCTATTATCTTGAACCTGACCTGACTATATTTCTGCACCTTATTTGGCATAGTCTCAAAAAAAGACAAGTTTTCTTTTTAACATTGAAAGCAGATTCAAGGCTCAAATTTTGAGAGTGAGCTGTGAACACTATTACTGACTAACTTAGCTAAACAATTCTTGTTTCTGAGACTAAGGTACGTTTGGTCAAACGGACGGCGAACCTATACCTTTGATAACTCACCTGAATATATTTGGTCCGAATACAATGCCGAGTGATGTGGACCCCATCTTGTTACAGGATTCATGATGAGCCACGATGACTAGGAACTGACACAGGAACTTGAGTAAATTATAATTATCTAATGGTAGATCTTTAACTGCTAGTTTTAATAGTTTTACACAACTGTCACTATCACCTTGATTAGCTGAAATATAGAAACAAAATAGAGTTTTACTTCCTACTTTTAGTGACTGATGGAGCTAAAGCCATTCAATCTCCAATCCAATCCAATCCAATCCAATCCAATCCAATCCAATCCAATCCAATCCAATCCAATCCAATCCAATCCAATCCAATCCAATAAAATCCAATCCAATCCATCCATCTTCACAATGCCAAGTTATTACCAACTTTGTACTTCTATGACTGCAATATTCACCTTTCTTGTATCAGGGAAGTTTGTAAATGAAGAAACATGATTGGATTGTATGCAAGCGAATACAGCCAATCAGAGGCCTCGACAGAAAGTCTGTGAACAAAAAGCCATAATCTTCACAGGCTTTCTTTAGAGGTTGAATTAGCAAGCATACAATCAAACCGCTGCATTCAGTGATACAAGATTAGTGACTATCGCAGTCAAGGTATAAGTACTAAGTGATTGAGATAATGAAAACATAACACAATGCAGTGTGCAATGAGAGAAATCTAACCTGCACAGCCTGTAACACACAGTGTCTCTCTTAATCATATAATCCAAACGACTAAACGTTTGTTCCGAATTACAAAGAAAATGTCAAGAACAAAAACTGAATCACTGATAGAAGAAACCATTCATTCGATGAACGACGAATTGAAAATAACACTGCAATGTTTTGGTAAATATTAACATGTCTACCAGCTGATATAGTAAAACCACAGTCAACCTATTTATTCCATTCTTATTGATTTTATAAGGAAACAGGTCATAATAATATGACTAACAATATTGATGTAATGATATAGGACAATTTCTTATTTACATATCATATACTATTATTGATATATAGTGTATATTAAAGTGTTATAGTGTTATAGTGTTTTAGTGTTATAGTGTTATATTGATGAATATCATATCTATATCTACCAAATAAACATTAGTCATATGGAGTAAATAAACCTAAATATCAAATATTTTGATTTTGTCCAAAATTAATAACTAACAAATAAACCAAGTACTGACGATCCGAAGTGCAAAACAAAAAACATAAAACATTGGTAGGAGCTAATGAACTTTAAACATGAGGAAGTATATCAATCTAGTAAATCAATCTAAACTAAGTGTGAGAAATGTCATAACAGAGACTTGCAACAAAAAAATATTGAAAGTTTTTATTTAATAAAAGGAGTATGATAGACCTGATAGAAATATAAATTCATTGGCAGATTTTTTTCATAATCAAGCCTAGTTTCTGGGTCAAGTAGATGAATATATTAAAACCTATATATAATAACTGATTATAAGTCTATGTTTACTAGAGTTAATTAATTTAATTACACGATCAATAGATTATTAAAACCATCAGATAAGATTGATAAAAAAAATAAGCTTAAGTACACAAACAGAAATTAAAAATGAGATTTTATTTTTAAGTAATTAAATAAAAAATCAGAAGATAAAATTTGATATTAAAAAAGTCACGTGAACCAAGAAATTAAAAATGACTTTTATCATGAATGTACAAATTATAAAATCAAAATGAACAAGAAAATAATTAAAAGTTTTTTGGCATTGATCCAAATGATTCACAATAGTTTTTAATTATAAAACAGTAATTTAGAAAGTTGGTTGTACTAGGAAATTACAGAATAAAAAGAAATGAAGAATCGAGGAAAAACAATAATTTTGTACAAGGATAACAAGTAACAATTTAGGTTTACAAAGATAACAATTTAGGTTTACAAAGATAACAATTTAGGTTTACAAGGATAACAAGTAACAATTTAGGTTTACAAGGATAACAAGTAACAATTTAGGTTTACAAAGATAACAAGTTAGGTTTACAAAGATAACAAGTAACAATTTAGGTTTACAATGATCACAACTAAAAACCAAGGAATACACAGATGTTGCAGTCTTGAAGTTTGTTTTTGGACAAACATCTTTACTTGATAACTATAACAATTAACAGAAATATGTGAGTATTTTCACAAAAATGAAAAAAAAAATACCAATGAAATTCACAATTTTTCTGACCAAACAAAAGTGATAATTTTTAAGCAACAGTTTGTATCTTAGAATAATACTTTAAAGAAATAACAAAAGAAATAATTATCAGTGGAATTAAAATAAAATATTACAAATTGTTTATGAAATTTTAATCTTACGCAATAAGACAGATGCGTGACAAACACATTACCAGCATAAATAATCGATAAAATAATTTCAGCAGAAAGCGTACATCAATAGACTCCTGTAGAGCTAAGAGTAACTTCTCCCCCTTCTTCCACTGCCACTTAATAAATGGGTTCCCTTATTTTCATTCATGAAAATAGAAAAGTTAATTCTTATATGAATAGAAAGAAGAGGTGTTCTAATGACTAGGAAAAATATCAGTTTATCTCACTTGTCCATAATTAATTCATAATTAGCTAAATTAGAAGAAAATTACCAGCCGAATTTCAATGAGTGACCGATCAAGAAAAGTCAAAAAGTCTTTCTTTTGTTCATCCAGACAGTTCATACATGGATATTTATGATTGGTTAAAACTCTTAATTATATGCAATAAGAACGTAATGATAAGACTAAGAATATATGATAATTCATTAGAAACACCAATTAATCTAATAGTTTGCTTAATTTGACACTAAAAAATAAGGAAAACCATCTTTAAAGGAAAGTATGCAGCAGTTTCTGCTTTAAGGAGAATTATTACAATATCTTTCCTTGTACACACATTTATCATATATTTCATCATAACATAATATCGGAAATTTCTTTTGATCTTTTCATTGTATAAATGAGTGGGAGGAGCCTAGCTGTGCTATAACTGAGGTGTTTAGCGATAGAAGATGTATCTCTAAGTTGATTCCTTCTCTTCATTGTAAAAGAGAAGAGAAAAAGTACGATAAAAGGTGTAAACAAATATTTCCAAAGTAGCAAATAAAAATTACGGCGCCGGCCAAGGTTTGACATAGCGCATGAATGACAACGTAAATGTTTTTGCACATAAACCCAATTAAAAAAATTCAATTGTTTAAATCGATTAACTCATGAAAACTGTACATTAAAATTTGCTTTTGATTCGGTTATTTCAAAATATACATATCATTTACATATAATTTACATATAATTTACATATAAATGATGAACACTCCATCATCTGTTGATATTTTTGTCACTATCCACAATAAAACAAATTTTAAAGTGACTGAGTGGCCGATTAACTGACTATATTTAGGTTTATCAATATTACATATTCATAGAGAGGTTAAAAATAAAGTGTTTATCTTGCAGCTGTCAATAAAAAAAATTTTTAATCTGGCATATTTCAAAACGTCCATTAAACAAACTTTAAATATAAATTATTTATCTCGCAGCTGCAGTTTTTTTTAAAACTGGCAAATTTCAAAACTCTCGATATTAAACTAACCTTAAAAATCAAGGCCCTTACTTTCCTGTATAAATTGTTAGATTTTTCGATTTAATTAGTGTATATAGAGGAGGTAATCTTTGTTTTATCTCCCACCTGGAGATCTTTGCCAGCTTGAATGTCGAATATTTCAACACTTCCGAGTAAAAATTTAATAAAATTCTACTTCCCCTTATCTTCCTGTATGATATTCTTATATAATAAACAATGTGAAATTATTCTTAGATTCTAAATCTTCATTAACAACAATAGAGGGAGTATTCTTTATTTTAACTCGCACCTGAAGTTCGTTAAAAGCTCGTGTTCCAGACATTTTAAAACTTTCGTAGACAAATCTAATAATTCAAATTCCTCTTACCTTCTTGAATTGCTATGAATTGATTCGTCATGTGTTCTGGCACCGTTGAGTCTGGCAATTCTCGTAGATATAATTTCAACGCTCCTGCTATCGCCATGACATCACAGTCCTCATCCAAATCGGCATCACCAGTCTGGTCAAATGATGTCCGGATTTTATCCACGATTCTGGCACTTCCATTGATTCTGAAAATTCCCTCCTGATCCAAACCTGGAATTAAAAAAGTTACGATTTTTAAATGTAAATTTGAAAAATGAAATGAAATTGGAGTGTTTGGAAAATCTGAAATAGGAAACAACTTGACTTCTGCAAATTAATAAATATCTGAAAATTTCATAAATCTTGAAAATCAAAATACTGAAATAAGATGTATTCAAAATAAAAAAAAATATAATCAAATATCCCTAAAAACAAAAATATAATCAAATATCCCCAAAAACAAAAATATAATCAAATATCCCCAAAAACAAAAATATAATCAAATATCCCCAAAAACAAAAATATTCAAATATCCCCAAAAACAAAAATATTCAAATATCCCCAAAAACAAAAATATAATCAAATATCCCCAAAAACAAAAATATTCAAATATCCCCAAAAACAGAAAATAATTCAAATATCCCCAAAAACAAAAATATAATCAAATATCCCCAAAAACAGAAAATAATTCAAATATCCCCAAAAACAAAAATATTCAAATATCCCCAAAAACAGAAAATAATTCAAATATCCCCAAAAATTTCTGATTTACATTTGTCTCTATCACAGATGGTGATCCCATCTAAAAATAACGGCACAATCCACATCTTTGATATATCTCTTGCCGCTTGCGCTCGTTTCGTTTCAAAATGTCTTCACACAGTTCATTAAAACAAAACAAATCTAGGAAAACTAGACATATTTCTTGAAAAAATTCATGAAAATTCCAAAGTTCATCTTAGAAGAGATCATCTCAATGATGTCAATATTCATCCTTCCTGCACGGCGTCCAACTGCAATGTAATCAACTCGTTTGAATTCTAATCATCTTATAGACAAAGATGCCAAAAAAAAAAAAAATCGTGACTGTTATAATCAGGATGATATTGATTTTATAATAAATTATCAAAATATTATCTATCTTTATACATTAATCTTTCTCAAGAAAAATATATCAATTACTTAATGGAAAATTTGGAAAAAATCTTGAAAAGAAAAAAAAACGCCTCCAGAATGAGCGAATACATTGGAGTTTTTAAGTAGTGTATATCACACATGAAGCTATTGTTGTATTTTTATACCAAGGTTATAAACTACATTGAAGGGATCTTCCTTGAGTGACATTTAGTAATACAGTTATACATTAAAGGGATGTTTCCTTGTAAATTTTCAATGATTTGATAGTAAGGTTATACAATATTTCAATGGATATACCTTGATTTACAAAACTAAAAAATCTCAACATAGTTTGTGTACAATTAAATGTAAAATTTAAAAAAAAACAAAAAAATTGAATCTAGTTTGTCATTACATTTCAATTTCATTATTTCTGTTGATGTTTTGATCTGATTGCAGACAAGCCGAGAGTCAGATTTTTAATCTGAAAAGTCATCTTTGTAGCTTGAAAGTCATATCTCTTTAATTAGACACAGTCTTAAAAAACATTTATATAATATGCAGAGCCTGAAGAATTAATTCAAGTCTTAGATAATCACGTATGGCTTACAATTTAAAGAAATTTAAAAAAAAATATTAAAAAAATAATTTAATTCTAAACACACGACACGAAATAAAGTGAAAAGAAAATGTATAAATACAATAATGGTAATGACCCTGAAAGCTTTTTGTGAATTATCTGAAAATAGCATTTTTTAATTAGGATACAGTAATTAGTCAGATATTAGCATCATCTGTTGTCGATAACGAGCCGTATTAATTAGTCAAAGACAACTGTCATTGTTTAAAATAATCCAGTGACAGATTTCTTTAAAAGAAATTTAATCATTGTTTCAGTTCTGAAAAAGGAAAGAAAACTAAATTAATACAAGATTTCAATATCCTTCTATATCAGATTTTAACAATATCCCATTAATCTATTTTAATCAATAACTAGAAATTATGGCAAGAAGACAATGTACATTATACAATTCAAAACAGATCATTTTATAAGATATTAATACTTTGATGACGCTGTGAAAATGAATAATAAAACTGTGAAGGAAATATCTTAAAAACATATGCTTGTTGACATGTCTCCCTAAAACAAATTGGTATTTAGGTTTGGATTCCCTGTCTCACTACTGACAGCAGGACCCACAGTAAGTCCCAGACAGCAAAAAGCGAAAAGAGCTATAATGTTAGCATAAAAACTGGGACAGCAAAAACACAAATGTTACAAAGAGACTTAAGCATATCAAGACATTAGCTCCAATCTAATTCAAATTAGACAACAAATTCCTATCTTTTTCGTTTTCTGATATTTTTAGTTTCTATTGTCATCTAAGATGTTTGATATCAAAGGGTCGTCCCAAAGATAGTAACTATAGCAACTAATTTCACTATCTGAACACAGCTTGACATTAATCCAATCAGGTGCAGAAGAGACAGATTTACATTAGCGTGTTCTTATTTGTGAATCCATGTTATATTATGTATTGTAATTGATATTATAGACAGAAAAATAAATATTGTTCAAATCCAATCAGGTGCAGAAAGGTAGGATGTAAAAACATTATATTTTAAAGTGATCCTACGTTTTAGAATTAACATAAAATTGAAGAATTTTAAACTTGGCGAATAAAAGCCAGTAGATATACCTGGTGTCATAAATAACATAACAGGATCCTTATATAATCTGATAAATACAAAAAACTTAGTAATTATACATAAATATGCAATTTACTTAGTTTTATGAATTTTACAATTTTCTAGATTTTCCAGGGATTCTGTTGTAACTTTATGACACCAGGTAAGTTGACTGATGAATATATACTCATACTGACTATTCTTGAATTTTAAAGACGTAGTATCACTTTAAAATATAATGTTTTTACATTTTTCTGCGTTAACCTTTCTATGTAATGTAAGTTTTTAGCCGCTATTCCCCCGCCATAATTTTTGGCAGCAGGCTTCAGCGTTCTGACCTTCAGACAGCACTCTTAGAAATGTCAAAATATTGGTATTTACCAACAATGATCTAGTTCGTACTAAAATAATGGTGTTTATAAATGTCGAAGTCATTAGTATTTCAGATGTATAATATATAACACAACATGTTAGCAAGTTCGCTCAAATCATGAGAACAATAATGAAACGTTATTAAAAATTATACTTTTGATGATGTGCCATTATCATGAATATTACAAAAACCTGTTATATTCATTTAATTACTTTAATAGATAGAATTATTGTAACACAATTTGTAAAGGTGCCCTCAGACAATAGAGATTACCAGTTGTGTATGGTTGCAAATAATGAAAGTGGTCATGAGTTCCGATTTCAACTCACAGCTCAGTTGCATGAGAGTTGCTTGTAATTGGTGATAACTATAGTGCAAGGGCCACTTAAAGATATAATGATATATGCACAATATTAGGGCATAGGTTAAAACGAAATGCTCTTGTTTGGACCCTAAGGTTTTTGTTTCTACTTCCAGTTTTGTGTGAGCAGCAATGTCAAGTGTGGCGCCATGCTTTATCTTCTAGACACATGACACTAATTTTTTTGCAATTTCAATTCTATCTGTCAAGGGATCTTATACGTGCACACAGGGTTTCAGATTATTATACCATCCAAACAACTAGACAATTTTTCAATGTCAGCCCCTCCGAACTGACACAGGAGACTTGGTTCTCAACCTTGAACCCAGAGACCTTCAGGTTAGCGAGCAAGCATTGTACAAACTGAGCTCACACCCAACAGCCCCTGAATCTCTTTAAGCTACAGGATGAATCATAACAGAGACAGAAGTAAAAATATAAATGTATTTTGTGAGATGAACATCTGGTACGTTTGAAAAACTAGCAGTAATAAATCATTGGAATGACTCAAGGACCATGTTGACATTGATCAGCTGACTTGACAATAAAATGAAATTGATGTCTGCTTTTCTGCTCTTGATTTGGCTAAACAACAGGAAATGAAATGAAATAGATTTTTACGTTCTACTTTTCTGCACCATGTGGGCTAATGATGATGGGCAATGCCAGGCAGGGTGTAATGAGGCAAACTTTGCAGCATCAGCCTGCTCTTTTGAGATTTCCAACTGTCAAGGGATCTTTAATGTGCACAGCCTGTAGCACACGGGGCCTCAGTTTATTGTCCCATCCGAACGACTAGACAATTTTTCCATGTCAGTTCCTCCAACCTGCATCACTGACCTATGCCGGGATTGAACCCCTGAACCTTCAGGTTAGCGGGCAAGTGTCTAATTCACAAAGTCACCGCATAATGAGGTGCATTTTTTGCTCCTCAGAGGGCAAAATTGTCAAGGACAGCATGTCCATTTACCTGGTAAGGCAATAATAGGAATTGAAGTTCAAATTCTGCTCCTTATAGGGCTGAGTTTGTTAAGACAGATAACATCAATTACCCAATGTTCTCAAGTATCTACATATCAAAACATCTTGTAAAACATGGCACCTGTTTTTTCATCTTCTTTAAACTTTTGACACATCAGTTTGCATCAAGGGAAAATCAGGGGACTTCAGCATACACTGTAGCTCCAAGTTGCCTTGACGCTTTCAAATTTTGAGAGTTCACTCAGCAGGACACTAGGCGGCTTCAGATTTTCAACCATTCATTCAACATGACACGATTTTCATTGACATTTCCTTATTAAAATCACACAAAAGAACTTTCTCTTGCAGTCATGATGACCTTGACATATCAGAAATCATTCCAAATGATTATTCAAGCCAGACACAGACCACATGGTGTTTACGTGATGACCTGAATTTTAAGGTCAACAGACCACCTCCCCAGACAGCAGTATTTTGCACTTGCATTAGTCAGAAGCTTACTGTTGTGTTTATCGAGTCTCGGTGGACTTTCTATGAATCATCAGGTGAGAGGCCCTCAGTAGGGTCAATGCAGGTTCAGAAGCAATTTTTCAAACTATAGGGGGGGAGGGCTGAATCATTATCTGAGGGGGCTCAGTAGGGGCCAAAGATGTGTTGATGTAAGCTCAAGGGCATTTTTTGCACTAAATTTGAAAGTGATGGGGAAATTTACCAGTCTCTTTTCTGGCCCCTCACCCTAGTCATCCTGTAGATAGGCACTGTCAAGTTTGAAAGCAAAGAAGCCAAAAGATAGAGCTTATTGACTGGAATTGCACTGTTAACCTTTCACACTCAATATTCCAAATCATACACAAACCACCTGGATGTCCAAGAAACATTTTTACATCATAAAATAAATGTCAAAGACTGTATACAGTGGAGCCGCGTTTATCTGGTTGCCGATAATCGGGAAACCCCCGATATCAGCACGCATTTTACTGGGAACGAAATATTTATAATGTAAAAGTAACCGTTAATCCGGTGCTCCGGTTTCCGGTTCCGCACGGCTGTGATTGGAAACCAATTATCAAATTCTATAGTAAATAGTATTCATCATCCGGTCGCATGTTACTGTGAGTACTCCCTTTTTTTTCAGAAATGATGTCATTTCCTTTTTCAATCCTTCCCATGCCTTAACTCAGTTTGACCTTCATAAAACCCTGAAATATATCCTTTCAAGTCAGAAGAACTTCTTATCTTATCCGTAAACTTCAATTTCTTTTTCTCAGAAAAGTTTCCTGTAAACTTTTGCGATAGTTACGTTATTAAATGCTTAGTTTTTGTAAAATTGCTAGAAACACAGACGCTTGACTGGAAATTAGAATGTTGCAAATTGACATAAAAAAAAAAGCATAGAAACCGTTTAATTAGTCCCTTGAATAGACTTATTTCAGTCTGACCTATATCATAATGCCCTGTAACATAATGCCATGTAACAGCTAATGCCCTGTAACATACTGCCCTGTAACAAATTGGTCCAAATTCTGAATACAAAATACCAGGCATGGTATAATGTTTACATGCTGTAGGAGTCAGAATTTTTGGGTCAAAAAAACTTGTTAGCAAAAGAGTAACAACTATTTCAACAGTGTTAACACTATCTATACACAAAAACATCCCACAGAAAATAAACAATTACATATCTAAATACCAGCGCTGAGGTCTAGGTCAGACATGTGAACTAATCTGACATGTAGAAACAGCTGAAATAGGTCAGGTCAAAACATGAGATATTACTAAGTACAAACACAGCATGGTGCAAAGATAATACATATCTAATCTATGTAGATGTAGTTTAATTATTGTGGAATAAAAAAGAAATGGAGTTCTAAATGCCGTTTTCTGACTCTGAATGAGCCAAGATGAAGTTTCAAGTCCTACCTTTCTGTGCCTAAAGGTGAGGGCATACGAGCGGTGTGGGTCAGAGATTTTTGTCCCTGACTTGAATCTTGAGTAAAAGATTATCGTGTCGCAGACAGGATTTATAATATAAAACAAGTTTGATAATTGTCTCCGATAGTTTTATCGTCTGCAAGACAGACCTTCATCATCCAATCAGAATCATTTTCCTTTTGATTTGCATGCTCAGCACGTTATTGTCGACAAGTTGGAAAACGACCGACTGGAGATTTTTTCTGTTCTGATCCTGATGGGGCTAATGAAATAAAACAGTTTAAATCTCTACATTGCATTGATCTTGTTAATCCAGTTTGGGCTATAAACACCATGCAGTTTGCAATGGAGAAAACTTTGATAGGACAGCAACACTTACACATGTCAAGAGATCTTACAGATGTGATGTTAGATAACAGCAAAAATATACAACTAAATCAGTGGTTCCCAAACTTTCTCAGCCTTCACACCCCTGGAGCAATCACCTGGACCTTTGACACCCCCTAAAAATTTGTTTCATCCACATTTCCAGCATGTGATGATGTGAGGTGCTCTCTCAATTCAAAATAAATTCTTTTCCTACACCAGTTGGCCACACCCCTCACACCCTTGTCTCACACCCCCAGGGGTGAAAACACCACAGGTTGGGTATCCGGGAACTAAATGAAGATCAACTTACCGTTTTTATCAATATAATCACAGAGTTTTTTAACAACTAGAGGTACCCTATATTCTGGTGGAGCTCTCTTCATTAAATCTTCTAGTGGTACTCCAAATGTTTTATTAGCATTATTTCCAATTAGTTTTCTTTTGGTCCCAGGGCTGATCAGACGTTTTACCCTTTCCATATTACTCGTGGCATTCAGCCCCTTTTCACTGCCCTGAAAATATAAAATACAAATACTTAGTCCAAATTCACAACCTCATTAGAAGCTAGGGACATCTAATGATTGAGAAGGAGGCGAAAATGAAACGATCAACTTGACCTTCACTGCCTTTAAAGGGACATTCCACTTTTTTTTGTAGTTCAAAAATTCTTTTTACTCAAATTTGTGAAAACTATACACCAAAATCTACAGAATTGTGCCCTTTAAGAGATCTGAAAGTTTTAACGTAAAAAATGCAACCGTTTCAGTTTGATCAATAAGATCCATAAATATAAATAGCATACTTTAGAAGTATTTTCAGGTATGAAAACTTTTTATAAAAAAGTGGAATATCCCTTCAAAATTGTGCAGGGCCGTGTATTCTTGAAAACTTAATCTAGATGATTCTAGTGTTAAAATCATCTGATTGGTTAATCATTAAAATTGATTTTAAATTTAGTCCCATTAATTGAATCAGGGCTGTGTATTCTTGAAATCTTAAATCTACATGATTCTAGTGTAAAAGTCATCTGATTGGTCAATCACTAAAATTGATTTTAAATTTAGTTTTATCATCCAATCAGATTACTGTATTTCTTAAAATCTGGATTTTATCTGATTTAAATCTCTAAGAATAAGGCCCCAGTTCAGTATTATATCAAATAACCTTAACTGGTATGAAAAATGTAACGTTTTAGTGAGTGTAGGGTAATCATTTAGTTAGAATTTGTTTCCGTTTGTTTCTATTTTCTGAAAGAAGCTTTAGCCACGTTTTATTGGCTCATGTTTTTAGATCTAGATCAATGCCATGCAGTCAATTTTCTTGATAACGTGACAAACTTTTTAAAATTACAGAGGCTGTCATGCACAATCTCACAACTAGTCATTGTTATCATGTTAAACAGATTCTTCATGAAACGCTTTGATTGGTTAAACAGTCATTAGACAATAGAACAGTGCTGCAGTATAAAACTTGTTCGATTTCAATGGAGACAACAATATCAACAAAAAAGCAAAATTGTGCTCTAAATTCAGTTAGTTAGATCAAGGTAGATATTGGTGATATTAAAATGATTAAAAACTTCAAGAGATTTAGACCTTGACATAAATTCAAACAGCGATAACGACAATCTAATTCCAAGTTCTTTAAAACATGTTACATTCATTTATCAATACAAAATTCGATTTATCTACTTCTTACAGTCTCAAGTATCAATCTGGCTTCTTTTTGATCAATTCTGCCTTCTATCAAAGACAATTTCTTTGAACTACTCTACTCTGTTCAATTTACCGCCACAAAATTATTGGGATTTAACTTGTGAGAGGCTTGAGAAGAAGCCAAAGGACCTGACATGGGATTATATAATTCAATTTCATAAACTTGAAAACTGATTCTAGGATAATGCAATTTTGGAAACCAACAAAGTAACTTTTTGAATTACTTTTGCTACATAATTATGGAATTTAAATATTGAGAAAACCTCAAGAAGTAGCCCTTTCCATCGGATATAACTTATATAATTTTAATTCGAAATAATCATTGTAAGACGTGAGAGTATAACAACATTTTGGAAACCAACAAAGTAACCCTTAGAATTACTCTTGCTAAACATAATTATGGGATTTAAATATTGAGACAACCTTGAGAAGTAGCCCTTTCTAGAGGGCGTAACATGAACTTCAAAAACTGATAAATTTAAAACAATCATTGTAAAACAGGCAAATATGATACAATTTTGGAAACTAACAAAGTTAAGAATTTCTCTTGTCAACCATAATTATGAACTTTAAATATCGAGAGATCTTGGAACCTTTTTCTATTGTTACATGAGCTGATATAATTTTAATTTCAAAAACTGATAAATTTAAAATAATAATGAAAAATGTGCGAATATAACAAAATTTTGGAAACTCTGGTCGCAAAATAACACATATGAGGATATAACACAGTGGCTTGAGAAGTAGCTCTTACTATGGAACATAACTTGAGCTAATATAATTTTACGGTATAAATTGATAAGATAAAAAATACTGGTAGTTAAAGCTATAGTATATTGCAAGTTTTATAACTTGTGACAAAATAAAAAGTCACTTCAACACGATAAAAATTGAGAGGAAATTAGCAAACAGTCCAAGTAGCAGATGGGAACATTTAGAACAGTGTTTACCAGACGATATCCCATTATCAACCAGGCAACCAGAAACAACCTTCACCTTCTATGTGTGTTTACATGACATGAGGTATTATGGTTCCAATCAATCCACAATCTCTTTTTCCCCAAACAAACACAACTTTGTATAACCTTGACAGTTAGACCTGCCCAAAACAGGATAGAAAGTCAAACAATAAAAGATAGTCCAATACAGATATTTATGTCTATCCTGGCACATTGCAAACATACACACAAACAGTCAACTTTATTATTTAGGTAGGATAAGTATGTATTAACATAATATAAGTCAGGTTTATACAGTGCTTATCACTACTTATTCTACCTCCAAACAAAATAGACTTCACTTGTTTTGAATTATGCTCGATATGCATAAATATCTTTGCTTTTCTGAAAACCTTCACCTAATACCAAGCTGACACAATTCATGATAGAACTGTAGGAGTTGAGGACTAAAATAACAGCCTACTGACAATTTGACCTGTCCAACTGTACTGTTTAGAAAGTCAGGACAAAGCTTCAGAATTACATAAAGACATGTATTCATTTCAAATGTGAAATCATAAGGTTGTATGTCTTTGGACAATAAAAAACATAAATTGACCCCATCTGAAATGGGTGAATAGCAAAGTTTCAGAAGTAAAAGAGTGAAATCATCAGACATTTTATTTCTTTGGACCAAAACACAGACATATGACATGCAATTGAACATTTTAGTGAAATGAAACAATCAAAAATAATTTACTTTTCAATGGATGCTAGGATGGACATTTGTAAACATATAATAACATGCAATTTTCAATTTTATAGTGAATATTTGTGAAATGAGAGAAAAATTCATTTCTGAGCTCCAAGTGGTCAGGGAATAGGTGATTTCTTTTAAATACCATGAGATATATATCACTGACGAAAAAAATCAAGATCAGAAATTCAAAGCTTTGCACAAATCAACCTCCTTTATTAGAGAAAAAGATGGCTTCAGTTAGAGATTAATTTTGTTATTTTAGGTCTGGCTTACTAAGATTTACATGAATTCAAGAAAAAAGCTATCAATTTCAAAAAAGGTCTTTTCAGATCAATATTGGCTCTTTTAAACATATTGGTTGCCATGGTAATAAACACATAGTAGATAAAAGTGAAAATGAAATGAAAATGAATGGAGCAATACGTCCTACTTTTCTGCACCATGTACAATGAGGGAAATTTTGTCAAGATAGCCACATTATCCTCCTCTTTTTCGATTTCCAACTGTTGAGGGATCTTTAACGTGCACAGCCTGTAGCACACGGGTCTCGGTTTATTGTCCCATCCAAACCACTAAACGCTTTTTCCATGTTAGCCCCTCTTACCTGCATTAATAACAGGGGGTAGACCGGTGGATGAAGGTGGCATTGAATAATTTGAAAACATTTGCATGTCAATGAAAATACTAAATAAAACTTATTAGCTTTATGAACTCTCTAAAGGGGTGCTGTTTTCACAAACCTAGATACCCAGTAACCATGAGGACACTCTGAAAGGAATGCCAAGTTGATAAGCCAAAGTACCAAATCAACATTATTAGCTATGTGGACTCTCTGAAAGGGATTTCAGTTAACAAACCCACAAATTCAAATATCTAGTAAAATTTATTAGCTATGTGGAACCTCGGAAATGGATGCAATGTTGTCACCTTTTTACTATAAGATATAGTTTTGCTTTTAGACAATAATATATATAAAAGTTTGAACATGAAACAAGGTAAATCTGTGTATACTCCTACTGTAAGATAATATATTAAAGGTTATCAGCATCAACAACAGGAAAATATGTCCTTCAAATCTAAACAGGAAATAAATACAGGTGGAATATATATAAATATATATAAAGATAGTGGCCATGATCAATTATATAAAGATAGTGACCATGATCAATATATATAAAGATAGTGGCCATGATCAATATATATAAAGATAGTGGCCATGATCAATATATATAAAGATAGTGGCCATGATCAATTATATATCAATATATATAAAGATAGTGGCCATGATCAATTATATATCAATATATATAAAGATAGTGGCCATGATCAACATATATAAAGATAGTGGCCATGATCAATATATATATAAAGATAGTGGCCATGATCAACATATATAAAGATAGTGGCCATGATCAACATATATAAAGATAGTGGCCATGATCAACATATATAAAGATAGTGGCCATGATCAACAAATATAAAGATAGTGGCCATGATCAACATATATAAAGATAGTGGCCATGATCAACAAATATAAAGATAGTGGCCATGATCAACATATATAAAGATAGTGGCCATGATCAACATATATAAAGATAGTGGCCATGATCAATATATATAAAGATAGTGGCCATGATCAACATATATAAAGATAGTGGCCATGATCAACAAATATAAAGATAGTGGCCATGATCAATATATATAAAGATAGTGGCCATGATCAATATATATAAAGATAGTGGCCATGATCAACATATATAAAGATAGTGGCCATGATCAATATATATAAAGATAGTGGCCATGATCAATATATATAAAGATAGTGGCCATGATCAATATATATAAAGATAGTGGCCATGATCAATATATATAAAGATAGTGGCCATGATCAATATATATAAAGATAGTGGCCGTGATCAATATATATAAAGATAGTGGCCGTGATCAATATATATAAAGATAGTGGCCATGATCAATATATATAAAGATAGTGGCCATGATCAATATATATAAAGATAGTGGCCATGATCAATATATATAAAGATAGTGGCCATGATCAATATATATAAAGATAGTGGCCATGATCAATATATATAAAGATAGTGGCCATGATCAATATATATAAAGATAGTGGCCATGATCAATATATAAAGATAGTGGCCATGATCAATATATATAAAGATAGTGGCCATGATCAATATATATAAAGACAGTGGCCATGATCAATATATATAAAGATAGTGGCCATGATCAACATATATAAAGATAGTGGCCGTGATCAATATATATATCAATATATATAAAGATAGTGGCCATGATCAATATATATAAAGATAGTGGCCATGATCAATATATATAAAGATAGTGGCCATGATCAATATATATAAAGATAGTGGCCATGATCAACAAATATAAAGATAGTGGCCATGATCAATATATATAAAGATAGTGGCCATGATCAATATATATAAAGATAGTGGCCATGATCAACATATATAAAGATAGTGGCCATGATCAATATATATAAAGATAGTGGCCATGATCAATATATATAAAGATAGTGGCCATGATCAATATATATAAAGATAGCGGCCATGATCAATATATATAAAGATAGTGGCCATGATCAATATATATAAAGATAGTGGCCATGATCAATATATGACAGTTTGTAGTAGCCTTTTCAGATAATTTCAGTTACCGATATCTAAACTTTTTATATGTTTATATGTATCAAGGACATTGATATCATCGATTTGTAATATTCCACTTTTCAGTCAGACGTCTGCTTCTAAGAGTTTTATTATGTCACCATCACAAAACCTTTAAATTAATTTATCATCAGCTATTGTGATAGTTTTGTCTAGTATGAGTCAGGAAATAAAAAAATATGCCCGAAAATTCAGATATTGGTAGCTTAACATAGCATTCCCAGATAGATTAAAACA
>NW_008707001.1:1809089-1810323 GCF_000327385.1 Lottia gigantea | reverse complement strand
GAGCAATCACCTGGACCTTTGACACCCCCTAAAAATTTGTTTCATCCACATTTCCAGCATGTGATGATGTGAGGTGCTCTCTCAATTCAAAATAAATTCTTTTCCTACACCAGTTGGCCACACCCCTCACACCCTTGTCTCACACCCCCAGGGGTGAAAACACCTCAGGTTGGGTACCCGGGAACTAAATGAAGATCAACTTACCGTTTTTATCAATATAATCACAGAGTTTTTTAACAACTAGAGGTACCCTATATTCTGGTGGAGCTCTCTTCATTAAATCTTCTAGTGGTACTCCAAATGTTTTATTAGAATTATTTCCAATTAGTTTTCTTTTGGTCCCAGGGCTGATCAGACGTTTTACCCTTTCCATATTACTCGTGGCATTCAGCCCCTTTTCACTGCCCTGAAAATATAAAATACAAATACTTAGTCCAAATTCACAACCTCATTAGAAGCTAGGGACATCTAATGATTGAGAAGGAGGCGAAAATGAAACGATCAACTTGACCTTCACTGCCTTTAAAGGGACATTTCACTTTTGTTTGTAGTTCAAAAATTCTTTTTACTCAAATTTGTGAAAACTATACACCAAAATCTACAGAATTGTGCCCTTTAAGAGATCTGAAAGTTTTAACGTAAAAAATGCAACCGTTTCAGTTTGATCAATAAGATCCATAAATATAAATAGCATACTGCAAAATTGTGCAGGGGCCGTGTATTCTTGAAAACTTAATCTAGATGATTCTAGTGTAAAAGTCATCTGATTGGTCAATCACTAAAATTGATTTTATATTTAGTTTTATCATCCAATCAGATTACTGTATTTCTTAAAATCTGGATTTTATCTGATTTAAATCTCTAAGAATAAGGCCCCAGTTCAGTATTATATCAAATAACCTTAACTGGTATGAAAAATGTAACGTTTTAATGAGTGTAGGGTAATCATTTAGTTAGAATTTGTTTCCGTTTGTTTCTATTTTCTGAAAGAAGCTTTAGCCACGTTATATTGGCTCATGTTTTTAGATCTAGATCAATGCCATGCAGTCAATTTTCTTGATAACGTGACAAACTTTTTAAAATTACAGAGGCTGTCAATCTCACAACTAGTCATTGTTATCATGTTAAACAGATTCTTCATGAAACGCTTTGATTGGTTAAACAGTCATTAGACAATAGAACAGTACTGCAGTATAAAAACTTGTTCGATTTCAATGGAGACAACAATATCAAC